>NW_019417352.1:2451-45501 GCF_000390285.2 Anoplophora glabripennis | reverse complement strand
AGAAGCAGCAGCAGTCTACAGGATGTTCTTAAAGAAGCGACATGACAACTCTTAAAAGGTTTTTATATCTGTTGGTTTGTTCCTTAATACGTTCTCTGCCTGAACTTTTTTCAATATAATTTGCTATTTAAAAGAATAAGTAATTAGCATTGGTCACATGGGCTTTAATATGAACTTGACACGACAGTATTAAGATAATAATAACAACGGTTTCTATTAAACTCATTTCCTAAATAGCATAGAATTAAGTAATTAAATAGATAATGTTATACAGAGTGTTAATTAAGTAAAATTTAACAGACAGTGATTTTAAGACAATTTTCGTGTTAAACTTTTGTAAAAAAAAATTGATGTTTCGTAAATATCTTAACCCAATTTTTGAAAAGCAAAAAATATAATAGCCACTTTTTACTTTATAACTGACTAGCGGCCCGTCCCGGCTTCGCATGGGTGGACTTTTATTTTAAACATTTTGGGATATAAAAAATATAGCCTATGTTACTCCGGGATAATATAGCATTCTAATGGTGAAAGAATTATCGAAATCCGTTCAGTAGTTTTTGAGTTTAACGAACATACTTACATACAAAAATACAAATCTTTCCTTTTTATAATATTAGTATAGATAGTATAGATATTCCATCCGAGAGCATTTCTTCTCCATATTTATGGTGTATTTTTATAAAAAAATATATGTAATGGTCTTTATTCCTATAACTAAGGTGAAGGGTCGCATTTACCATTCAGTAACAATCTAACACCAATTCAATTCCTCCGTTTTCTCTCAATCAGACAACTCGTATATAAATAACAAGACATGTGTTATTTAAAAAACAAAACATCCGGTAGCTATTTATTTGAAACAGTAGTTTATTTTTGTTCATATTAACTCATTTCCTAAATAGCACGGAATTCTTCTAGTAATTAAATTTTTTATCCTCGGATTTTAAGCGCTACCAAACGTAAATTTTATACTAATAGCTGAAATATTCAATATATCAACCACATTATTCCTATTGTTAAATGCTACTACGGTGGTCTAGAGGTAATGTACTCGCTTTGCAATCCAAAGGTTCGGTGTTCGAATCTCAGACAGAGCAAGACTTTTTTAATTTAAATAAAATTCGAAACTAACTTTAAATTTACAGTCAATTGCAGCCCACCTCTCTCCTTTACTCTGATCTCTATTGCGCAAACGTTTAAATCTAGAAATTTGAATTTACCGCCAATTTTATTGCCGCACTCTGATTGATCAAACAACCTATCGTTACTCGATTTTAAATTTACCGCCAATTTGCCGCGATCTGATTGGTCGATGGGAGTGGAGTGGCGGGTGTAAAATTCACCAAAAATTTGCAATATGAACCTTCATAAGAAATTACATGGGATTTTGGCTCTGAACGCCCCTAGCTTATCTACTAATACACGTTTTGGAAAATCCGTTTTAGCTATATTGTTTGATGAAGAGTGTAATTTAAATTTTAAGTGTTTTTTACCAAAGAGGGTTACAGAACACATAACAGAGGATATTTTGAACAATGGGAACAATACACGATAATTTATTTAGGTTAAAGTGACCCTGCATTTAAAGATGGTAAATGTAAAGCGTTGTTAAAATTTGGAATTGTCATTTAATTTTTGTTTATTTAATTTAAATAAAAATATATATATCTAGTAGTAACAAATATGTTTTATATATAGAGTATATTCTAGTTAATATAATAGTATGGTAATAGGTAATAATAGGTAATATGGTAATAGTATGGAATGGTTGTTTAGGTTTTAAAATATGTAATTTGACTTGTAATACATGTGAATATTAAAAATCTTTTGATAAATTTACACTATTTAGTCAGTATAATAATAACTATTGAAAATGTGAATGCATTATGCTAGTCAAAATTGAACCGATGCTGAGGACCTCCAGTCAGCCGTAAAGAGATTGATGAATGAGCTAAATTGTGTGGCAATAGATTGTCTTCACGCATCTAAGTATGACATGAATTACTGCTTCTCTGAAGAAAAAATTAAACATTTGTAGGAGGATTATGAAAAACATCGCCGTGGTGCATCATTATGTAGTGATTATTTATGTGAAACTATAGATTTGGACAATTTTTGTGTGAAAATGGAGATAGGACTAAAACAATTTGTTATTTCTAATTTGTTGGATTATCTACCATATGCAGCTGTTGTAAAATACAAATTAGCAGCTCAAGAAAATNGCCGTTGAAACGGCGACTTCGTGGGCCGTGTGCAAAATCGCGGTGCGCCAAACAATTATAATACAGCGGGAGCAAAATAAAATAAGTTCATTACTAAAATATAAATGAAATCCCGAAAATAAAAAAAAAGGTTCATTACAAAGTCAATTTTATGTTTTCAAAATATTTCTTTACTCCCAGAAATAACCTGTTACATTCAGACATTATTTCAGGATAGAGTGCAGCAACTGGCAGCAAATTGGAATCATCAGCATAGTTTACAATGCACTGATTAGTATTTTCTGTTACGGTACATATATCATTTATGTAAATTACGGTAATTAAGGTATGACCGAAACCATTCTAATGAATTTTCACGTACCCCGTATCTACTTAACTTGCTTAATAAAATATCATGTTGTACAAGGTCATATGCCTTGGACAAGTCAATAAATAACCCCATTCCTATATTCTTTTTTTCTAATGCTTGTATAACTTTTTGAATAAATTGATATATTGCGGTATTTATTGATCTACCCTTTATGTAACCATGTTGTGCTTCATTGAGTAAATCGCAACTATTTAAAAAATTTGTAAGCCTTTTGCACATCGCTAATTCAAATAATTTCGAAAAGGATGGTAACAAACTAATCGGTCTATAATTATCTATCACTTCAGGATCACCTTTCTTATGTAATGGTTTTATAAGAGCCAATTTTAGTCTTTCAGGAAAAATCCCCTGTTGTAAAGAGTTGGTTATTATATAACTTAGAGGATGTTTGATTTCGTTTATGCAAAATTTTATTAGGCTTGTAGGAATTTCATCTTCTCCACTACTATGTTTGTTCTTTACTTGTGCTGCTAATTCTATAATTTCTTCTTCAGAAACAGAAGTAAAATCCATAATTTCTCTATTTTCAGGAATATTGCATACAAAAGGTGAGTTACTCAAACCTGATGTTAAATTGTTTACTACATTTAAGAAATATTCATTAAATCTTTTAGCTACTATTTCTTTTCCTGTAATCTCTCTATAAATACCCCACATACATTTATTTTTGTTATCTGAATTCTTAATTTTTTGTTCGTAATTTTTAGTTCTATTATCTGCCAGCAATTTGTTATATTCTATTTTAGTTTTATTATACAAAACTTTGTAGTTGTTATTTATGCTAGATACTACAAAGAGGGCATCTAATCTGTTTTTGCAGTCCCGTAATTCAGGAGTTATTACTATATTTTTCTTTCGTTTATTTTTAATTTTTACCAATTTCAGAGGGAAACCTTCGTTGAACAATAACAGAAATGTAGTATTGAATTCGTTCCACTGCAAATTTACATATTTTTTGTTACAGTTTAATACATGGTCCCAAGTTTGGGCTTGTAGTTTATTTACAAATTTTAATTTATTCTCTTCTGAGAAAAATCTACGATATACAGGGTTCTGTAAGTAGTTTTCTAGAAAGAATTCTATTTTTTGCGTTGTATGGTCAGATATACAAGATTTTATTACATTAACTTTATAATGATATTCATAATAATTAGTAAATATGTTGTCTATACAACTTCTTGAACTTGAAGTAATTCGGGTATATTCATCAATAGTATGAAATACATTAAAAGAGTTCAACAATAATATTAAGTCACTTTTTGACTTTTTGTTTCCAGCAAAATCAATATTAAAATCACCCACGATAAAAATTAGTTTATTCTCTTCCACTATATTTATTAATAACTCTTCCATTTTGTTCAAAAATAGTTCAACGTTTGCGCCTGGTGGTCTGTAGATTGTTATTATTAAAACTTTATGTTTACTTACAGTGAATTCTGCCACAGCACATTCAAATTCATAAATTACAGATAAACTGTTTAACTCTTTTCTTGGTTTTCCTTGGATACAGTTTTTACCATATATTGCTGCACCACCGTGTTGTCCATGAGATCGACAGAAATACGACACTAATTTAAATTCACTAATACCATAACACTGCAATTCAACTTCTGATTTCCAATGCTCCGTAATCGCCAAGAAAATACACTCTGGAAATTCACATATAAATGCACTTAACTCATCAATACAGTTTCCTATTGATTGTACGTTTTGATGTATCAGACTAACTTTTTTACTTTTTAACGATTTGGGTTCACTTTCTTTCATTGGAGAAAAAAATTGAACATGTTTACTTTAGAGTCTAGTGGCCAAAAAACTGGATTTTTCGCTTGTTCCTCTAAATTTATCGACAAACCTACTTTAAATGCGCTTTGAAATTTTTGAAAAACATTTTGTTTTTCTACTACTATATCTGCGTCTGGGTCATTTGTACATTTATTTTTAATCGCATCTTTTAATGTTTGTTCTGTCATTTGCGGATCTAGTCTAGATACAAAAAATCATATTTTGCGAGGAATTCCTTTAATATTACTTGTGTCGTGTGATGTTCCATAGAACAGGGGTTTTCTATTTTTATTGCTGATGTTCTTTTGTCTACTTTTTACCCGCCATTCTTCATCCTTTTCTCTGTGAAATGTTGACTCATTCTTCTGCGCACTTACAATTGTTTCATCGCTTTGATTGCTGGATGAACTCGTTGTTGGACCTTGCCTAACGTCCGAGATATCAGCTACAGATTGTGGATTTTCGGAAGGCTGTATATATATATAATTGAATATATTTATTTTCTTGGGTATAAGGTTCTTGTCTGATAGGCCATTAAAAAATGAAGAAAGAAAAACACCAGAAAACTTTTTACTCTTAACGTTTCGTTCCCGATCAGGAACTTTATCAAAAGATTTTTAATATTCACATGTATTACAAGTCAAATTACATATTTTAAAACCTAAAAATATACAAAAACATACAATTACATTATTATCGAAAACAATTAATTTTGTTTGTACGTACCTAAACAACCATTCCATACAATTTTTAAAATTTAATTGTTAAAAATATAGAAGAGAATTTTTTATTTTGTTTGTCATCTTTCTTTTTTTTTCCTTATTTTAAAATAAGCTTCAATTTGCATTTTAATTGGAAATTTGTTATAAATAGTGTTAATTTAGAAAACTTCAATGCTGATGTGAGGATACGATGACACTGCCATGAGAAACAAAACGCGATAATTTGAGCAAGTTGTACGCCTGGTGGCGAATTTTTGTAAAATTGAAAAACAAGAGACATCTAGGAGATTTATTGGGGACCAGAAATTAAATAGTACAGAAAACATAAAGTTCAAAAATTGGATTTATTAAACCGATTTGTGAATAAATAAATTAAAATATTGAAAATAATTACGTTTATTTAATTAAATTTTTAAATTTTAAATTTGACTTAAATTTTTAATATCAGTTTTGTCATGAATACTACTTTTATTCGCCACCAGGCGTATAACTTGCTCAAATTATCGCGTTTTGCTTCTCATGGCAGTGTCATCGTATCCTCACATCAGCATTGAAGTTTTCGAAATTAACACTATTTATAACAAATTTCCAATTAAAATGCAAATTGAAGCTAATTTTAAAATAAGGAAAAAAAAAGAAAGATGACAAACAAAATAAAAAATTCACTATATTTTTAACAATTAAATTTTAAAAATTGTATGGAATGGTTGTTTAGGTTTTAAAATATGTAATTTGACTTGTAATACATGTGAATATTAAAAATCTTTTGATAAAGTTCCTGATCGGGAACGAAACGTTAAGAGTAAAAAGTTTTCTGGTGTTTTTCTTTCTTCATTTTTTAATGGCCTATCAGACAAGAACCTTATACCCAAGAAAATAAATATATTCAATTATATATATATACAGCCTTCCGAAAATCCACAATCTGTAGCTGATATCTCGGACGTTAGGCAAGGTCCAACAACGAGTTCATCCAGCAATCAAAGCGATGAAACAATTGTAAGTGCGCAGAAGAATGAGTCAACATTTCACAGAGAAAAGGATGAAGAATGGCGGGTAAAAAGTAGACAAAAGAACATCAGCAATAAAAATAGAAAACCCCTGTTCTATGGAACATCACACGACACAAGTAATATTAAAGGAATTCCTCGCAAAATATGATTTTTTGTATCTAGACTAGATCCGCAAATGACAGAACAAACATTAAAAGATGCGATTAAAAATAAATGTACAAATGACCCAGACGCAGATATAGTAGTAGAAAAACAAAATGTTTTTCAAAAATTTCAAAGCGCATTTAAAGTAGGTTTGTCGATAAATTTAGAGGAACAAGCGAAAAATCCAGTTTTTTGGCCACTAGACTCTAAAGTAAACATGTTCAATTTTTTTCTCCAACAAAAGAAAGTGAACCCAAATCGTTAAAAAGTAAAAAAGTTAGTCTGATACATCAAAACGTACAATCAATAGGAAACTGTATTGATGAGTTAAGTGCATTTATATGTGAATTTCCAGAGTGTATTTTCTTGGCGATTACGGAGCATTGGAAATCAGAAGTTGAATTGCAGTGTTATGGTATTAGTGAATTTAAATTAGTGTCGTATTTCTGTCGATCTCATGGACAACACGGTGGTGCAGCAATATATGGTAAAAATTGTATCCAAGGAAAACCAAGAAAAGAGTTAAACAGTTTATCTGTAATTTATGAATTTGAATGTGCTGTGGCAGAATTCACAATAAGTAAACATAAAGTTTTAATAATAACAATCTACAGACCACCAGGCGCAAACGTTGAACTATTTTTGAACAAAATGGAAGAGTTATTAATAAATATAGTGGAAGAGAATAAACTAATTTTTATCGTGGGTGATTTTAATATTGATTTTGCTGGAAACAAAAAGTCAAAAAGTGACTTAATATTATTGTTGAACTCTTTTAATGTATTTCATACTATTGATGAATATACCCGAATTACTTCAAGTTCAAGAAGTTGTATAGACAACATATTTACTAATTATTATGAATATCATTATAAAGTTAATGTAATAAAATCTTGTATATCTGACCATACAACGCAAAAAATAGAATTCTTTCTAGAAAACTACTTACAGAACCCTGTATATCGTAGATTTTTCTCAGAAGAGAATAAATTAAAATTTGTAAATAAACTACAAGCCCAAACTTGGGACCATGTATTAAACTGTAACAANACTCACGAGACGAGAGATGTCTTTATTATGTTCCATTAGACAATTTTACAATAATCTAGCGGATAGGACTTTTTTCGAGTAAAAATTTAATTTGCTTGGTCTATATAGTTTTAAATATATTTTAAACAATAAAATAATATTTTATTTAATTATATGCCTATTAATTGTTAACATCTAGGTCATTGTCTACAAGTAGACAATTGTATTTTTTACGTCGCAATTGTCTACCTGGCCATCCCTGCTCTGTATATACAGGGTTCAGTTTAAAATTATATGGTTACACAATGTTTCTTTAGCACTGGCGGACTTGCTACCCTAGTGTCTGAATATCACCGTCTGTTCGCACTGGTTAAAGGCACCGAGTTCGATAGTGTACGGTACGATAAGCCTTAGAAACTTTTGCATGAATGGCAGCGTAAGAGCTGAATTTGTGAATAGCAGCGTGAAAGGTGTGTGCGAATGGCAGCAAATTTGTGAGCATTGTGGTCGGTTTGTTAATTTTATGTATATGATTTTCTAAAAAATTGTGAGCTTTATTTAGTTTTTTAGATTGGAATATAAGTTGTGCAATGCCTTTGTTGCTTATACAATACAAGTTTGCAAAATCGAATCTGGCCAGACTGTGTTCTCAATCCAAATTCTTGCTTTTTATGATTGCTATTGCCAATACATTATTGGTACTTTTGGATATAATAAAGCAATTTAACACAATTTTTGCAATTACCTGAGTTAGATATCTCCAAAAAATCAAAAACCAACCCTAGTTAGATTTCCTCCAAAAAAATCAGTAAAAACCGAGCACAATGCTCACACTTACCCTTCAGGCATACTGCCGAGGCCCGTGCATCTTCGACGAATACTTTCTAAAGTTACCCAGCTCCTAAAGCTATCATAAACTAGCACTCCACGGAGGCAGTGTACCAATAAGTTCCTCAAGCTCTCTAAGGAAGCCTCTACACATAAAAAACTGTAGTGCCTAGCCACACAAAGACAGTGAGAAAGACACCAGAGTCCCAGACACGTGAAAAGATCCTAAGATCTTAAAAACAAAGGCAAATCTTGAACTCTTTCAGGGTCAGATGAAACCCTCTTTGAACTTTAAATAAATGCAGTATTTACACTGTAAAATATCGGTCTGAGTGAAAGTTGAGTGAATTCATTGTGTGAAATTATTGAGTACATTTTCAGTCAATATTGGGCATTTTAATAATTTTACACATTTTTAATAATATTTGAACTAAAACTGATAGTTTCACTCATAAAATTTTAGTTGTAGGTACCTACTCATATTAATAGAGGAAAATTTCACTCAATGTGGTGGACAGAAATTGATACATTATTGAGTGACAATAATTCCAATTTTATTTTTCTTACAGTCTAACAACATTGTTGGACTACAAATTAGAGCGTTCCTAGCATCACACTCTCATCAATATGGAGGAAGAGCAAAGGACTTAGTTATCTAACTATGTCGGCCCTTTCTAGCGTCGACAAGGAGGAGGCGCATGAGTCTGCTGGAAGTCCCTTTATCAGCGAGCAGACGAATAACCCGGCACCGTTGGTTGTTCTAGTTCTGAGAACGACCTCCCTAGAAATGAGTAAAGTATCCGTCCGAGCGCGCATTAAGTATATTTATATGAAATGAGGGTGCGCAACACGGCCTCTGATTGGCTAGAGACACAAACTACTTTTTAAAACTCATTTATTTGCAACGTAATAAACGTTATCTCATAGGACCAAATGGGACTAAAAGCACGACGCGACGGTTTGGATGAATTTTAGTTCCAGAAAGTTCCAAGCGAGCAGCTGTGCGGTACGGACGTGTTTTGTGCAGTTAAGCAGTGAGTGTCTAGTGCGAGGAACAATGAAGTGGAGGCCCCACAAAAAATTATTACCTGCTTCTATTCTATTTCTACCTGAAAAGAATTCTATCAATTTTTCATTATTAATAACTGACGTAATCTCAGATTAAGCAGAGAGGCCGCCGAAATTTTTATTTCAGGTATCAGTGCTGCGGAGGAAGGCACTATGTCTCGATTTCCGACCCCGATGGAGAGCGACCGCTCGAGCAGTAGCGAGGCCGGCGACAGGAGGCCAGCAACAGCAAGCTGAGCACCCCCGGTTTCGTTGTAGAAAATACGAGCCGCGAGAACGAACTGGCAGCCGAGAATGCGGGGGATGATAGACGAGCTAAGACTACAACGCAAGACCTCCAGAAACGGTCGCATGAGTATATTGCCATTGATAAAATAAGATAAGAAGTAATTATAAAGACACAATTTAATTATTTGTAAATGTTTATATATTAATATTTTTGAAAACCGTAACAAGCTGCTAAATGCCCTCAGAAGATAACAAGTCCCCCAGGGAGTCAAACGAGGCAAGCCAGGCAACACGTCTGGCTCCGAGGATGAGCCCAGTAAGACTAAAAAGAAACCGATAAAGACGGTCGAACAAAAGATCGTCGAGGAGTTCGAGACCAGGCCAGCGGCATCGGAAAGCGCGGCTCCCGCCGAGAAGGTGGAAAAAATTACACCGCTGATTCTTCGTAAGAAGGAATAATGGTCTGGAGCCTGACTAACAAGAAGATAAATTATAGCAGAGCCAGGTTAACAGGTGAAGGCATTGCCATTCACCCGCCAACTATTTTAAATACGCGCGCCAGGATTTTATGACCTCGGATGGAGCGAGGTTGAACGGGATTATCGCTTCTTACCCATTTTATCGCTGTAGGCCTGGACGCCTCATAAAGGTAGACCCTTTCCCCATCATCGCGGACACTAACGTGGCTGGGTTCAATCAGTTCGTGGGGCATCCTTCTGCCCTGGCGGGTCCCGCGTACGTCAGCTGTGGCTGCAGTACTGCTCTGATGAGGGTAAGCTTATTCCGCAGGCAGAGACGCAACACTGCTCAGAAGCGGATAAAACTTCTCCCTCGGATGTTGAACAGGTGCGGTGACAGTAGGGCCTGTTTCAACGTCTCGATAGGTGGATATGACTTCCACCTTCGCACGCAGCTTCCTGCCTCTGAGGAAGAACTCCACCAGTTTGATCAGTCTGACAGGGTAGCCAAAGTCGAGCATCTTTGTCAGAAACCCATCGTGCCAGATCCTTTCAAAGGCCTTGGCGACGTCCAGGAAGACTGCTACGGTGGAAGCTTGGTTGTTGAAACCTGCGGACTGATGTTCTACTAACCAGACTAACCTGAGAATCTGCTGCTCCGTTGAATATTCGCTACGGTAGGCGAACTGCTCGTCAGGGATGACTAGCAATTCGTCCGAGTTCTCACGTAGTTTGGTGAGGATGATCCTCTGCTACCTTGCTCATCATCGGATGGGCGTGTAACTGACAGTAAAGTTTAGATTATTACCTGGTTTCGAGAAGATGACGTCGACTTTTTTCCACCTGGCGGGGAATCCTTGCAATCTCAGGATGGCTTTGACGATGTTGAGCAGCGCCATCACTCCCTTGTGGAGGAGTTTTCCGAGTATTCGGCTTCCGATGTGGTCACATCTAGGTGCCTTGCGGGAGTTAAGGTGCTGCAAGATATCCCTCACCTCCTCGGGTGTTGCCAGCCTGATGTCGCCGTAAGCGTCGTTCCACCTCATCGGAGTGGTCCTTGTCTTCGTCATAAAGAAGGTTTTCTCTACACTTTAATTCAAGGCCGTCAGCGAATGTTTTGGCCTTTTCATACCTGGTTCTCTCCGTGAATCGGAGACGTCGGCTTCCGGATAGTCCTCAGTGCCAGTTGCATCGTCAACAGGCTTCAATCTTCGGGATTTAGTGACTCCAGATATCGCTGCTACGAGTCCTGGTAGTGTTCCTCTAGGACTGCTTTTACGGGGCGTATGCCGTCCTTGTCTTTTCCCCGCACATCTTTCCCTGATTAGGTCCAGCAATATAAGAGGTAACTCACCTGCATAGTTCGCTATCCTCTCCGTCATCTCCGTGGTGCTGGTTTTCAAGGCGGTGTGGATATCCGTCTCAAAGTTCACGATAGCCGTTTCCAGGTTCGTGATGATACGGATCACGGGAATGGGTGCGCAGATTCGTTTTCTGCACGGAATCGGACCCAGTCTGTCCGCCTTTCGGCGGTGCCTCGCCGCGACGTTCGTTTCTTAGGGTTAAGAGAATGGGGGCGTGGTTAGTCGCCCCTTCGTAGTGCGTTGCTAGATCGACAGCTATCGATATTGCCCTGAGCAAAGCCACATCCAACACGTTTGGTCTTCCAACTGCACCGTAGTACGTCGGTCCATTGTGTCTGTACGCTGTAACGTCCTTGTTGTTCTACAAGAATTGCAGAAGCACAATGCCACGTGTGGTGGTGGTCGTGCTGTGCCATTTTTTGTTGCATTAAAATCCCCGATAGCTTTCGGGTCACGTCCACGGTCACGATTTGGGAACACGTCTCTAGGACCGCACGCAAATTGTGATAGGTGAGCGGAAGATGAGGGGGCTGATAACAAGTCACCACGGCGATGTCTTCGTACATGCAAATACGCACCGCAGCGGCTTCCAAGTTTTCTAACTGAAGAACTTGCAACATATGATGATCTATACCTTTTTTTATGAGCAGGGCCATGCGTCATCCGTGCCTGTTTCGGTCCCTACGATGCACTAGGTAGCTAGGAATCCTAACAGTGCATGAGTCCTCTACTTTGGTCTCTTATATCGCCGTCACGTCCACGTATAGACGGGGTAAGAGCTCCTTGAGTTCTATTTTTTACCCCCAGAATCCGTCGACATTCCAGGAGGCAATTCTGAGGGACGTCAAACTTTTCAGAGGGTCATCTATTCCTGTAGAAGAGATGGCAAACATCGCAGAGTACATTTCCAACATCTGCATCAGCATGCTGGTTACATTTGCGGGCTCTGCACCCCGATTGGTTTTGGGGACTCTCTTGGGTGTCACGGCGGCGGCGGCGCGGCGACCTATGTTAGTCGCGTAGTATGTCTGCGTTTCTTACGTACCAAGGCGGGGTGGTGGCCGTTTGTAGGGCTATGTTTTCCACAGCCTGAATTGATTTTAGGTGGCTTTTTGTCACTTGTACCACACGACGCGACATGCGGTTTCCACGTGAGTAGCTGGTCCATCGTTACGCCCAGGTATTGTGTCTGTCGGTCCCAGGAGAGGGGCTCCTGGGATAGTGTCAGTATGTCAAGGTCTTGGGGGATTTTACGTTTCGTGCTATACTTTTGTCGGGGTTAATTTTGACTTTCCACCTGTTGCACTAGGTTTCAAGTTGGTCTAATGAATTTTGAAGAAGGGTAGTGATGCGTCTTGAGTTTATGGATTGTGCGGTTATTGTCAAGTCGTCGTCGTCGTCGTCGTAAAGGTATATGTTTGGATTTGGGAGGTGTCGTATGTCTGAGTTGTACATAGTGTAGAGGTGTGAGGATATGACGGTGCCTTGGGGGACACCCGCTTCCATGGGATGGATTACGGAGAAGGGATTTTGGATATGGATACGGAATTTTCGGTGGTGGAGATAGGACTTAATGAGTTTGATAAAGGATAGCAATACCCCATGTGAGCATTTTCATCACTAGGCCTTCATGCCGAACCGTATCGAAGGCTTTTGCGACATCCAAAAAGACAGCTCCAGTGAACTATCTCTTGTTGAAGGCCGCCGTGATGTGTTCTGTGAGGCGTAGAATTTGGAGTTCGGTGGAGTGACTGTGGCGGAAAGCGAACTGTTCGTTAGGAATGACTCTCAGTTCCTCGGAGTAGGTTTTTAGGCAGGTGAGGATTATTTTTTCTACCACTTTACTCACAGCTGGGAGTAGGTTGATGGGCCGGTAGTTGGATGGGAAGGTGTGGTCTTTGTTAGATTTTGGAATAAGTATTATGTGTGCTGTTTTCCAGTGTGTAGGGAATTGTCTGAGT
The DNA here is from genome assembly GCF_000390285.2 of Anoplophora glabripennis. NCBI lineage: Eukaryota > Metazoa > Arthropoda > Insecta > Coleoptera > Cerambycidae > Anoplophora > Anoplophora glabripennis. The sequence goes on along the minus strand of NW_019417352.1, from coordinate 32,306 downwards.
CTGAATGTAATGTTTGTTATATTGAGCAGGGCCATGAGGCCTTTGTGTGGTAATCTTTTTAGTGTAGTGTTGTGTATTTGGTTTGGTCCGGGAGCTTTTCTGTTTTTTAGGCGCCGTAATATTTGTTTGAATTCGTCAGGGGTTGCAGGTTGTGTAATGTCGTTGTCGACATATCGGCCCCGCGGTCAGCCGCCTCTTTGAATTCCTCGTCCTCGTCTGGCAGCTTCGACTTTTTTCTGGTTCATGTAAACCACCCTTCTGCTGCCGTGGATTGGAGAAATTTTGCGTCGGGCGGGCTGTCGCAGGGCCCTCTGTGTTTTCCAAAGGCCATTGTATTGTGAATCCAGCGACCCCAAGTGTCTGGCCCAGCTTTCCTGGGTCAGGTCACCTAGGACCGCTTTCACCCGTCTGTTAAATATGTTTAAGTCGTGTTTGTGTCGGGGGTGGCGGGTTCGGGTGGCAAGCCGTTTTAAGTGTAGTCTGTCACGTATGAGTTGTCTGGTGTCTTCGGGGAGGGTGCCCTTGGGGTTTGTCAGTCGGGGAACTATTGTCGGAAGGGTCCCCAGTCAGTGAACCTCCTCGTGAAGGTACCTTCACATCCTTGTCTGCGCCCCAAATCCAGCGTGATTGGATTGTGGGCGGTAGACCCATCGTACTCGGCGGATCTTTGGGCAATTAGCGAGATGGATTTTAGAATGGCTATGTCTAGTACGTCGGAAAGACCGATGGGTCCGTAAAACGTGGATTCTGTGGGTCCGAGTATTGTTATGTCGTCATGTGCGTTGTGGTAGTTCAGAAGGCCACGACCTTTTGCAGTCGTGGTCCTGCTGTGCCATATGGGGGACCTCGCGTTGAAGTTCCCGATGGCAATCATTTGGGGACAGGATAGAACCAGTTCTAGGTCAGTGTCAAGTATTGGGAGTCGTGGGGCGTGGTAACAGGACGCCACAACAACGTCTCCATGCCATAGCGATCTCACCGCTATCGCCACGGCCTCGGTATTTTAAGTTTGGCGCCATTGCAGCGGATAGTGCAACGCCACCTCCGTTTTGGTCTCTGTCTGTAAATGTCACAGCCGGGGATGGAAATTCAGGAGGTCTCGCTGAGTTTGGTTTCCTGGGTGGCCATCACGTCTAAGACGCTCACCAGTTCCAACTTTTTTTTGTCATGTCAGCGTAGGATGGTCTGGGAACGGGGGTTGGGGTGATGGTAGGTAATACTGGTTGTCTATGTGTGTTTTTTTGTGTTACGTTTTTTTGTGTTATTGTCTTTGTCAGCTGTGTCTTGGGGTATTTAGGGCACCCCATGTAGTTGGCTGGGTGTGCCCCGACGCAATTTGTACACCTGACAAGGGCCACACTTCACGCACTTTGGCGCCCCCGTACAACGAAACTGACCATGGCCGAATCGCTGACAGCGATGGCACTGAGTGGCGACACGCTGCTGCTATCTGCTGCTGCGTAGAAAGCAGCGGCGGGTTATTTGGAGAATGCCTTCCTGGTCTGATTGGGCCTGAACTAAGACCAGTGGCATCTCCTGTCGATTGTGTCGACTTGACATACGGTGCACTATTGCACCGGGGAAGCCTTGTTATGCGAGGTCGAGTTGGACCTTACTTGGTGAAATTCCCGCGGGAATTCCACGTATCACCACCCTCAGCGTTTTTTCTTCGCTGAGAGTGAAGGCCTTTGTCTGTGTTAATTATTATCTATGGTCTTTGGGAGTGTTAGGGTAGATGGCTATGCCGTCTTTTATCAGTTTGGCCTTGTTATGATAATTAATCGTTAATCGTTAGTAGTTTTCGTATTTGCGTTCAACGTTCTTGTTTTCGTAGGATTACTGGGAACGACTTGACGGGGTTTGTCTGCCTCTTTTTGTGAGTTTTGTTGTGTATTTGTGGTCTATTTTGTGTGTACTTGTGGTCGGTTTAGATGTTTGGGGCGTGTGTTGTTCTGTTTTTTGGTCAGTTTTTTGTGTTTAGGGTCCTCGTCATCGCTAGAGGGGTGGTTTGTCCTGTTTTTTGGTCAGGTTTTTTGTGTTTAGGGTCCTCATCATCGCTAGAGAGCTCTGTCGTGTCCTTTTTGCATTTGTCCGTGCGTGAGAAGGTAGGGAGAGTTGGGTGGAATGTGTGTGTTGTGATGTGTCTGTCTGTTAATTAAGTTGTCAAGTTTGTCGTGTAGTTTAATTGTGTTTTCGTCAGATTGTTTTACCGTTATTTACATGACGGCAATTTGTTTTGCCAATTTCTGTATTTGTATACTTTTGTCTGTCGTTTTGTTCTTTCATTTTGCATATTTGTCGTCTCAGTGTCTTATTTTCGTGTTTTTGTTGCAATTGTTTATCATATAAGTCAGCTTTTGTCGTGGTGTTTAGGGAGTCTGAGGAGGTAGAAGAGGCCATTGAAGAGGATCTCACTGATCGCGTCGTTATCCATGTTGATGTCTTTGTTGTGGTCAGGGTTCGTCATATTTGTCTTGGTGTGTGTGTGTTTGTTTGTACGTGTGTATTGATCGCGTTAGGGGTTCCCTTTTCGGGGGCATACATGGCGTTGTATGTTTTTGTCTGTCTGTTATATTGTTTGTCAAAGTCACAATCGTAGGGAAAAAAGTACACAGTAGAAGTAAAAACCAACTACTTAGTAAAAAGGGACTTACCCTAAGCCTCGTTGCACACTAGATCCGGCTGGCTCTTTCACACATAATTTAATTTCCAAATCGGTTTGGCCCATATTATTAGTCTCAGTTGTATTTTTATCACGACAAGAGATGGATCGTAGACGCATTGCAATTATGTGGCTTGGCTATTGCTGATGTCGCAATAAAAAAAAAACAAAAAATATGAAAAATATCCAAAAAATATGAAAATGCTAAACATGTGTGCAACGGGTGTAACACCCGTTGCACACATGCCGGAACCAGCTAACCAGATCCGATTACCTGGCAGCAAGGTGTACAGAGTCTTATAGCAGCTTTCATGTGTGACGGAAGGAGCTATCCGGCGAATGGCCGCCGGGTTGTAGCCGGTCGCCACCACTGCCAGCCAGGCTGCCGGGTACCGGCTATCCGGCGACCGAAGTGGTAGTAGTGCATAGTTTTGTATTGACGCTTTCACACTTGCCGGGTTCTATCGTCCGGTTTCATTGAAAAGAACAGGACGTGTCAATTATTTTTTTAAATATTTGTACTTAATTATGTTTGTTCGCTACAAGTAGATATAGCATTCTTTATATCACTGCTTGAATCCAGACCAGTCCAGTGGGACAAAACTTTAGCATTTTCATATTTTTTTTATATTTTTCATATTTTTTGTTTTTTTTTATTGCGACATCAGCAATAGCCAAGCCACATAATTGCAATGCGTCTATGATCCATCTCTTGTCGTGATAAAAATGCAACTGAGACTAATAATATCGGCCAAACCGGTTTGGAAATTAAATTATGTGTGAAAGAGCCAGCCGGATCTGGATAGCCGGTCCGACTAGTGTGCAACGAGGCGTAGGCTCGGGTTAGTGTGTGAGGCTTCCACTTCACTATTCACTGCACTACACTGCACACTGCATACCGAACGGGTCGGCTGCTCAATCGGAACTCTGCTGACTGAGCTATACTGTTTTATGGTCTGAAATATGATCCGCCTCTTTAGTATCCGAATTTATAACTACATCGGTTCTGTTAAAAAATATCAACGATTTTTTGTTTAAATTTCGAAATATGTGTAGGCTCATATATCAACTAAAAAATCACAGGACGCCACACAATTTGCTGCTGGGTTGTCAAAATACTGGTCAACATTTATATTACCTAAAATTATATCATAACGTGAGTGATGAAAGACATAAATTTTCTAATATGTCTATAAACTCATCAAAGTTTCTATAGAATTCTGTATATATCTCTAAGAAGCAAAATAGTCTTTTGTATTTTAATATTTATCCACAAAAATTCAATACCATCATCAGAAAAACCTTCTACTGTATCGATCTCCTCCCTTATATAAATTCCCACACCACCCAGTCTGGTTGGCCTATTTTTTTCTAAAAAAATTAAATTCAGGTATTTTTACCACATCTGATATAAATTCATATGATATTTTGGATTTAAACTGATCAATTTTAATTTTATAAAAAAGTAATATGAAGAGTAAATAGCACTGTGATCCGTTGGAAAAGTACACTTAAAATTAATATTACAATTTTTACAGTTTACACATGTTTTCCCTGATTACAGTTTTTCCTTTCGTAAGGTCCTGAACAAATGAGACAAATAGGAGACGTATTTTTTTATATGACAGAATCGTAATCTTTTTGGAGCCTAGCCTAATTTAAAGCAATTATTTTCTTGGGGTTAATCAGTTACTTAAAGCTAAATAATATTTGATCAGAGAATATTTTTCCGACTAGTTCATATAACATAATGAAAGTACGTGAGCCAGTGAGTTTTGAGTTAACAATGATAATGTAGATCTGATAATACACTTTTGTCATCTAGATTTTCGATAAGATTTTAGCAAAGAGAACAGTTTAAAACCAATATTTTCATTTTTCCACTTCATGTTAGATGTTGTATTGCAATTTAAAACTAAAAAGTCCCATCATGTCCCAGTGGAAACATTTTATTCACTTGCGTGCATTGGAAAAGTTCATTCTTTATATTTTTCCACTATTCAAAGAATATCAGTCACAAAAAAACATGCATTTGTTTTTTTAGTTAAACTTTTCTCAACATTTGAAATAACAATAAAATTCAGGTTAGTTTTTAGTCAACAATGAGAACAGCTAATATTTTCGTACTTCAGCTCGGTATTAATGTCCTAACTTCTTATTGTAATATTGTACACTCCCAAAATTAAAAAAATCTTAGGTATTAATATGAAAACTTTTATTCATTTGTCGCATTCTCTTGCCACATGTATCGTGCGCAAACGTAGAGAAACTGTCAGATGATACCGAAGAATTTACAGAAAGCATTTTTGAAGAGACCGGTTGCATACAAAACAAAGATGGTGATGAATTTATTACTGTTAAATAAAGTAGAATTGAATAACAGGAAATTTGTATAAATATAAATCATTATTGCTTCGTATTGTTTACTGTCTTTATTTACATTTATTCATATCACTTTACATTAATTCAGTATATACTTTTACATTCAATAAATGTGACAAAAATAAGACAAAATACCACACGATTATAAATTACAAAATATATACATATATACAATAATCACAATTACAATAGTTACAATTTCATTCTTGTATCGGGAAAAGAACGGGAAAGAACTTTTGCCTAAACTACATGTAAAATGCAGTTTGCGCGCAAATATGTCCCTTCTCAGATGGCAAATTTTGATAAGTAGTTCCGTAGTGATTGCGGCAGAATAAGACCTCAAATCGTATTCTTAGAACACTAAGCAACAGTTAAGAACATTACATGTCTTTGTTGTATTAAATAAATTACAGTTTGTTAGCAAATTTATAAGGATTTTCATATAGGTACGTATATGTTTTTTTGTCAAACATTTAAATTTCTTTTTGTTATTAATTAAACTTCTAATGGACTGCGGCAACATGTTATAAAATTCAGGTGCATAGTAAGTAATAAATCGTTGCGACATTGAGTTATGAACCAACGGCACTATTAAGAATTCATTCAGGTTGTGTCTTGTGAGATAATCGTGAGAGACAGAAGGACATAATTTTATTATTTTGGTAAGTAATTAAGTGCAGAATGCACATATAAATTTCTCACATTTAATATGTTTGTATATAACAATGTGAAGCCGGTGCTGGTAAAGTGTCGGATGTACATGTACGTTTAGAGTTCCGTAATTAAACTCAACTATTTGGGTTTAATTACGGAACTAATTATAACTGGTTTATTGAGGAAAGTGAGTGAAACATACATTGAAGAATTACAATTAGAATAGAAGATCAAAGGTAGGAGCAGTATAATTATAAAATAGCTGTAAGAGTTGATAATAGAAGGACATTGATAGGAGTCAGGTTTCCGACGGGTCGACTGGGATTTGACTTTTTGCGCGGTGTCCGCTGTTATCAGAAGAGATAAGGCTTAGTTCGTGATCGAAAAGACAGGGCCGGCTTAGAGATGGATATCACACGGAAAATGGAAATAGGTCAAACGGATAGCGAAGAATACTCTACGGATGAACAACTAAAGAAGAGAAGATTCGACAGTAAGGATGAAACAGAGCTGTTTGGGAAAAGCAAAAGAATACAAAGAACGCCTACAAAGAAACGAGATGAAGATAAACTAGACAAAATATTAAATATGATTCAGGATATGAAACAGGATCTAAAGGCGGAAATACAACAAATTAAAGTTGATCAAAAAGAATATATTGAAGATATGAAAAAAACTAAAAATCGAAAATGAAGAGCTGAAGAAGGAAAATGAAGATATTCGGGAGGAATTAGCAGAAATTAAGCACACATTGGAAATAGAAAGAGAGAAAAGGAAAAACAACATCGTATTGACTGGGAAGAACATTGATACTACCCAGCCAGAAATGCTAGTAGATGAAATGAGTCAATTCATAGACAGGAATTTAAATGTAAAGGTCCATATAAAGGCAGCATATAAAATATGAAGAAAGATCTGTTTGATAGAACTTACGAATGAACAGGATAAAACTAAAATAATGCAAAATAAACATAAGCTAAAAGAAATTAGAGAGGAGAGGATTTTTATAAATAATGATCTTACTCGTGAGGAGAGAGATATGCAAAAGCAAGTAAGGTTAATAGCAAGGGAAGAGAATACTAAAGGCAATCAGGTTAAAGTGGCTTTCGGCAAAATGTGGTTAAATGACTTGGAATGGAATTGGAATAAAAATAAGAAAAAATTGGAAATATCAGAGGCAAAAAACTAAATGGAGAAGGTTTTGAAGGGGACGTGGCAAAGAAAAAGGTTATGAGTGGGAAAAGCGACGATAAAGAAGTAGAAACAGTAAATATTTTAAGAAGCAAACAAAAACTGGGTAGAGAGGTTGGTAAAACTAAACAAAGTGACATAAATAACAGGAAAGGGAACAAAGTGATACGGAAAAATATGAAACAAAAAAGAAAGAAAAGTGGCGGTAAAGTTGAAATTAATCTAAGAGTAGGGACATGGAATGTCCGGGGGACGTATGAGGAAGGGGCATTAAAACATTTGAGCCGTGAAATAAAAAAAATTAGAGTTGATTTAGTGGCACTACAGGAAACAAAGCAGAAAGGAAACGAAATTGTTGAAATTGAGGACTATATGCTATTTAATAGTGGAGGGAAGAATATAATGCTAGGAACGGGCTTTATGATACATAATAAGTTAAAAGCAGCAGTTATTCAGTTCAAACCGGTGTCGGAAAGAATGTGTATTTTAAGGATGAGAGGGAAATACCAAAAAATGGCTTTCATAAATATACATGCACCAACAGAGGAATCGCAGTTAGACGAAAAAGAAGAATTCTATAATATGCTTGATATGGAATACGATAAGTTGGCAAAATAGGACCTTAAAATAGTTCTGGGAGATGAAAATGCGAAAATTGGGCAAGAAGACATTTTTAGGCCCACAATTGGGAAGTACAGTAAACATAAGGAAAGTAATGAGAATGGACAATTGCTAATTGATTTTGCGAAAGAGTAAGGGATGATAATAAAGAGCACATATTTCGAAAAGAAGGATATATATAAAGGAACGTGGAGATCACCGGATGGGTCTTACATAAACCAGATCGATCATGTGCTTATACAGAAGGAAGAGGAGAAATGTATAAAGGATATAAGAAGCTATAGAGGACCAGACGCTGATTCAGATCACTTTTTGGTGGGAATTAAAATGAGGCAAGAAATTCCAGAGGCGAAAAACAGTAAAAACAAAGATAAATCAAATAGAAAGGTATGCAGATTAGAATCGTTAGAGGAAAAAGAGGCATATAGAAGAGAATTATGTAATAACTTAAATAAGATTCCAGACTCTAAGGATGCTGACACCCTTTGGCAAAACTTAAGAAAAGAAATGACAGAAGTTGTGAAAGAAAATACCAATAGAAGGAACAAAAGAAGTGAAAATGGTTTAATAGAAAATGTGAGGAAGAATTAGAAGGAAAGAGAGAACTAAGATTAGTGATGTTTAAGAATGGAACCGATGAGTCAAAAAGAGCATATAAGAAGCAAAGAGATAAATGTAAAAAACTGCTGCGAGAAAGAAAAAGAGTCTATACAGCGGGGCTACTAGAGGAAATCCAGGAAAACTACAAAAATAAAGAAATAAGAAGATTATGCCACGGAATAAAGCGCGAAAGGGAAGGATATCAGCCTAAACCAGGATATTTGAAAGACAGGANCCAATGGACCTTGTGGAAATAAATGGATTAGTCCATCAAATTGCTCATCAAAATTTAGCTGTGTATACCAAATTTCATTCATTTATCACAACGCGATTGAGAGATATTGCAAAAAAATGATTTCCATTCCTCCCTCTTCAATGGGTCCCTGTGCTTTTAGGAAGCATTTCCGGACCCATGTTCATATGAACTTTTTTACTTAGTTTTGATCATAGAATCGGCCTGATCAGGGTTGGCAGCTAATTATGAGACAACCTGTATAAAAACTTAAATAAGATTCCAGACTCTAAGGATGTTGACACCCTTTGGCAAAACTTAAGAAAAGAAATGACATAAGCTGTGAAAGAAAATACCAATAGAAGGAACAAAAGAAGTGAAAAATGGTTTAATAGAGAATGTGAGGAAGAATTAGAAAGAAGGAGAGAACTAAGATTACTGATGTTTAAGAATGGAACCGATGAGTCAAAAAGAGCATATAAGAAGCAAAGTGATAAATGTAAAAAACTGCTGCGAGAAAGAAAAAGAGCCTATACAGCGGGGCTACTAGAGGAAATCCAGGAAAACTACAAAAATAAAGAAATAAGAAGATTATACCACGGAATAAAGCGCGAAGGGGAAGGATATCAGCCTAAACCAGGATATTTGAAAGACAGTAAAGGGGAATTAATAGGGGACGAGGATGGCATATTGAAACAATGGGAAGAATATTTCAAAAAATTGTTAAATGGAGACGAAGATGAGAGCCAAGAAGCAGAAGTAAATTGGGAAGTTCAGACACGTAATATACAGGAACAAAGAGAAGATACGCCAACATTGACTGAAGTAAAAGATATTATACATAAATTGAAAAACAACAAGAGTACTGGAGAAGATCAGATAGCAGCAGAATGGTTTAAATATGGTGGGGAAAAGTTGGCCAAATGGATTCATAAATTATTGCAACAAATCTGGATACAGGAGAAAATGTCAAAAAATTGGAATGAAGCTATACTCGTACCACGTTTCAAGAAAGGTGATAAAATGCAATGTTCTAGTTACCGTGGAATAGCCCTGCTTAACGTTGCTTATAAAATTCTGTCTTCACATATAAAGAATAAATTAACAGAAAGAATGGAGAAAGAAATAGGTGAGTATCAGTGCGGATTTAGAAAAACAAGATCAGTGGTAGACCAAATTTTTACACTTAGAGAAATCCAAGCAGAGAGTTACGAACATAAAAAAGAGAAACACGTGGCATTTATAGATTTTAAGCAGGCTTACGATCGAGTTAAAAGGAAACAGCTGTATAAAGCATTGAAATGTTTGGGAGTGTATGATAAGCTGGTTAAAATGATTCAACTTACACTGAAGGAGACCAATAATAGAGTAACATGTAAAGGTAAAGTAAGCAATGTCTTTAAAGTAAAGGAAGGACTAAGGCAAGGTGACCCCCTATCAACTACATTATTTAGCTGTGTGTTAGAGTATGCAATGAGAAAGGCCAACCTAAATAGGTCTAGTTTGGTATACCACAAACGACACCAGTGTTTAGCTTTTGCAGATGATGTAGCAATACTGACCAGAAGTAGAAAAGAGTTACAAGAATGCATTTTAAAATTAGAAAAACACGCACTAATAATGGGTTTACAAATAAACCAAGATAAAACGAAATATATGAAATTGACAGACGAGGATTATAGTAAACAGGGAAAACTGAGCATAACAAACGAGGATGGCAAAACATATATTTTTGAAGAGGTTGAATATTTTACATATTTAGGGGTGCAATTTAGTAGAAAACCGGATACAAGGAGGGAAGTTCAACAAAGAACTATGGCTGGAAATAGATGTTTACATGCTTTAAAAGGAATTCTAATGTATCAAGAGGACTTAAAGTAAAAATTTATAAAACAGTAATTCGGCCAATAGTAACATTTGCGAGTGAGGTGTGGGTCCTTGGTACAGCGGAGCAAACAATGTTAAGATTGTGGGAAAGGAAAATTCTTAGAAAAATATATGGCGGAAAACAGATGCAACGAATTTGGGAGAGGAGATGTAATAAAGAACTAAGAGAGCTATATAAAGAACCGGATATTGTAGGAGTGGTGAAAGGTCAAAGGTTAAGATGGCTAGGACACGTAAAAAGAATGCATGAAGACGTAATACCGAGGAAGATACTAGAATCTAGCATAGGTGGAAAGAAGAGACGTGGAAGACCTAAAGCGAGATGGAAGACCGAAGTTATGAAGGATATGCAAGACTGCAACATTATCAATTGGCAAGAGAAAGTGTGTGACAAAAGAAAATGGAAAAAGAAGTGCATAAAGCCATGGGCCTTCTAGGCCTGAAGAGCTGATCTATATATATAACAATGCAGTAGGATACATATAATTTTTAAGAAAAATTATTTTCAACAGAGTATTTTGACAGATGGATAGCAGTTTTAAAGATTTAGTGTATAAGCTACCCCAAACAATTATACAATATCTTATTATAGATTCAACTAGAGTATTAATATGTAAAGTTAATAATTTTTTATTCAGAATATCTCGAAGTTGGTAAAATCTGTGATACATTTTTCTTATCTTTATGGTGACATAATTTACATGGACATTCCATCTCAAATGCTGGTCAATCATAAGTCCTAGATATTTAATTTTTTCTACCTTAATAACTGATGTACATTTACAAATACTTTCTTTAGTACATTTTAAATGTTGTATTTTTATTTCACTCTTGTCAGGCTGACCAATAGATGTAGGGGAAAATGCTACAAAATATGTTTTATTTATATTTAGGCTTAACAAACTACTGCATAGCCATTCATGTATTATTCTAAGTTCATTTTCAGCTTGATCGTATACATCTGACCAATTTTCCTCAGAAAATAATAACACTGTGTCATCTGCATAAGAAATGATTTTACATTTTATTGGTAAAATAGCTATTTCATTGATAAAAATTAGAAAGAGTATAGGACCTAATACCGTTCCTTGTGGGACACCCATATTAATAATACGGGAATCACTGTAAATACCATTTATTTTAACTTTTTGTAGTCTATTTTCTAAATAATTACCAAATAGTTTTAACGCATTACCTCTTACTCCAATTTCCTCAAGCCTCTCTAGTAAAATTTTATGAGAAACGGTATCAAACGCTTTTGTTAGATCTAGGAATACCGCAAGATTTTTTTTATTGTTATGTATATTATTTCTAATATTATACGTCAGTTCAAATACGGCATCTTCAGTACTTTTATTGTTTCTAAAACCAAATTGACATTTATTTAAAAAAATTTCTGCTTCTAAGAAGTCTACTAATCTTTACTGTCCTTATCCCCTTGAAATTTTTAAAAGATACATATTCTGTAAAAAAAATCTTCCAATAAAGCTTAAAAAAATGTTATATGACTAAAAATAACAGTTTTAGGTATTATTCGGTCAGAAGTAGAATTTATATCAATATTTTTAATTTATAAATATTTAATGTTCAATTTGTGACGGATTAATACCGACAATGTTCTACGTTCTACTTTGTTAGTTGTAAAGAACCATTAATTTAAAATTTTTGAAATTTTTCTTTTTCAACACGTTTCTTTAGATCAATTATAACATATCTACGATATTAACTTCTAAAATTAACGTTTGGTAATTAAACAATTAGGTATAAAAAACCGAATGAAATGACCTAATTATCAAATACCTGGAGCAACAATTTCACATTCAATCGAATCGGCCTTTAGTACACATGCTGGTCTTTGGATTGACCGTCTTTTCCATAAATATCATCAAAGTCCATCGTTTTTTGTAATAATAATGCACAATTTTCGAAAACTGATTCTTCCGCGTTCGTCCTTAATTTTACAGTTAACAAATTGATAAAATATGACTTTAGATACCTGAAAATGTAACTTTGCAACTTATTTGCATTTTGCCAACTTACAAAATCGGAGCCTACTAGCACTTTGTTTAAGTATTGTAATATGTCTGGCAAAATAATGAATACATTTAAAAAATGTTTTTTTGTACCCAAACCGCTCATTTAATCAAAATTCTACAAAAGGTCCAAAAACTTCCAAATGGTATCACCTATCAAATAAAAAATAGTTGTCATTATTACCCGAAAGATGAAATAGTTATGAACGGATATTATTACCATACATCAATTTTTAAGGAGTTTTAAAAAGCATTCTGTATAATATCAAAATTTGTAGATAGTAAGCAAAAGTCCACACCCCAAAAATAATCAAAATCGAATAATACGCATTCGAGTTATTTACAAAATTAAAAAAAAATTCACGAACTTTGAGGCCATCTAGCTACCAAACGAAGCAATTTTGGATATAGGTGAATTAGCCTAAATCTGCCTATTTCACGAATCTGTGGTCTTCTGTTGTATACGTTATTTTGGGACTCCCTGTATATTTACACCACACAAAGGCACTTTATGAACACTTTCTCGTAAAGTCTAAAACTAAACTAAAAATGTAACCAAACCAAACAGTCCAACAATCTGCGTATACACAGAGGACATTTCGTGGCGATAAATTGCCGTCTAGTTGACTGACTGACGGCCAATTCCCAAACAATTTTAATTGCTCTGCTGATAAAAATTGGATATACAGGGTGATTCATTAATAATTGTACATACGCCAACTGAATAATCCTGGGCTGAAAATATGAAGAATTGTTATATAACGCTTACGGAGTTACAGAATGTTTTATTTAAAAAATTTTAAATGATTTTGATAACTAATGTAATGCAATCCCATGACAGAAGACACCGACATGAATAAATATTAATATGACATTTAAATTATATAATAAAATAAAAATTATTTTGCAGTCCCATGTTTAACTTTAAAAATCTCTAGAAATAATGACTTCATCGCTATGAAGGAATAGTAGATTAATTAGAAAGTATTGAAGAATTGAAAAATGATAAAATTGCCTATCTTTAGTAAAATTTTCCGCCGAATCTGAAAATAATAAAAAAATTCTGATGTATGGATTCCCCCATAGATCAAATTGCACCCAAAAAAACAAAATGGGCTTCAAAGGTTAGCTGCCGAAAAAAAAAAAAAACAGGCTCAAAAATTCATGAGCGTTATTTAGTGAGAAATACGGATGAGTAAGGGGAATCTCTCACATCCAAAAAATTTTTTGCCATTTTCGGATTCAGCGAATTTTACTGAAGATAGGTTGATGAGGAAGATGGGCAATTTGGGTGTTAATTATTTTTTTTAATCATTTTCGAATTCAGTGGAAAATTTTGCTAAAGATAGATAGGATCACGCCTTTAAATTTTTTTTATCGGCTGTGTAATTAAAATGGCAATAAAAAGAACTGCCACAAGTTAATTGAGAAAAATACCTCAAAAGTAACTAAATCGTTTTATTTTATATAAAAGTTTATACAAAATTTTAAACAAGTCTACATTTTACTTCTGCTTAAAAAACTTAAACCTGTTTTTCTAACATGAGGAATGAACATGAATTTTTTTTTGGATGCTGTATGTTATCAATATGTACATATATCATACAATATTTAGAAATAATTTTTGAATATTCCCGCCTTGTTCAAACGTGCAAAGATCCACTTGCTACAGCAGAGGTTCGACATTACAGGCTTTTTTCGCGAGTGAAGTCATATATTGTAGTGTGTAGTATGAGTGGGTGAAGATATTTAAACTACCATGTGACAACTAAGATTAAAAGAGATAGAAATAGTAACTACAAGTCAGATATTCACCAATATTTAGTCGCGAAAAAAAGCCTTACATATCTGTCAATATTAAGCGCGTTAGGGTCGAAATACTGCGCCCTTAAAAAAACCAACGGATGGCCCAACTGCAAATAATTCTTCTTCAACAGACTTCATAAATAAAGTAGGAAAAATACAAGGAGATGTCTGGAAATTATTTCAAGAAAAAATATACCGTTCTCCTAAATATAAAAAAATATTATCCCAAAGTCCTCAACTTTTTATAGTAGCATATTTCTACATCTATCCGCAAGTAATATGTCTTAAATATTTTATAATAAACAGTACATACCTATTATCTATCTTTATTATACTTTTTATTTTAATCCTTATTTATCATATTCTAGACTAATCCAATAATAATCCATATCCACTTATTAAAGATTGGAGTTATTTAGAAACTAACTGAGCACATAATTAGATGTTTATCAACAAAAGTCACGATTCTTACTAAATCTTCAACTTAAATGTAAAACTGAAACAGGACAAGGAAGTGCAATACATAGGGACCATAAAATTTTAAAGCCTATAATATAATTGACATGAAGTCGGATGTTACATATTACAAAACAGCTCTTATCTTAAAAGATGGAGGTCATTTTGGTCGTAAAGCTAGACAGATGTGCCTGACTGGCCGAAGACTGCTTTTCGAAAGGATATGTTAACTTTGAATGTACACAAGTATAAAAATAATGTTTTAAACATATTTTGATACATATTGATTATTATAAAAGGCAGTTCTGCGTGACTAAGATATTTAAGAGCATTACCGATAGTTAAAAGCAATAAAATATTTAAACTTGAATGTTAAACTTATGGTAAGATTAATTTAATTAATTAATAATTTAAACTAAACTGGTACACAGATTATCTATTATATTATTATTTATATTTTGGTTACGGGCAAAACAAATATAGAAACACTTACTTAAATTTAATTGAAGCTTGTTTACTTTACAATATTCAAAAAATCTTCCTGGTAGGCAATACATTATCAGAATTATTTATTTGAGAGAAAATTTTCAAATCATCTGCGTAGAGTAAAAATCTGCAAAAGTTAAAACAGTGACGGATACCGTTGATATAGATTAAAAATAACAATGGTCATCAGTGTGAAGTTTGTTCACAATAGGTATCAGCCTGTTTACTTCTTCTTAAAGTCTAATATTTTAGTGATTCTAGCTTGGATTAATAATTAGTAGTGAGCTGTTAGTAAGTTTTAAATGATCTATGTCTGGTTTACTGCCGATTTAAAGTATATGAAGTTTATTACCATTGCTCAGTGTGTACAAATTCTTCAGTTCTGCTTTTTTTCAGCTTTTTGCGTGGTCGGGAACGTCTAATTTGCTCGGAGGATTTTTCACGTCTTTGTCATGGCGCCTACAAGTGTTGTGAGTGTATGTATACATACTAAAAAGAATATTCTTAGAATGTGCGAATGGGACACTTTCATTAATAGAATGAAAATCTAGATATTCCTGGATTGTAATTGTATTATTTTTATGTTATACAGATACAGTCCAGAAATATTCTGTGAATATCTACTGTTTTTTTAACGTAGTTTTTCTATGAATATTCCTTGAAGTTTATTCTAAGACATACAAGAGTTCCAGATTTGAGTTCATAAAACAACTCTGGTCATAGATCTTATATTTACCTTACATCAGTATCTCTCCTGAAAAGTTACAGTTAATTACTAAGAAATGTTATTATGACACATTATTATAACTCTGCACCAGAACGTAAATAGAACGTGAATATGTAACATACAGTAAAAATGCTCAAAAAAATTCTTTAATATATTTAATAGGTATCCTTACAAATGTACATACATTTTTATAAATCTTACTTGGTATTTATTTTATTTTTATATCGGACTAGAGAACTCAACCTTATAGTCTGCCACTTTAGAACTGAAATAGTGAAGTACAATTTCATGCAATAACCTATTAACAATCAAAAAAATTATTCCAATCTTTTATGTTATTATAAAATAATAATAGAAAAGAAAATGATATTTCTTAGATTTAAGCCTTTCTGCCGCTTAGCAATAAGGTTTGCACTTGTTTTAAGTTCAATTTTTTTTACTTGTTACTTCCTTGTCAAATATTTTTACGGCTTGTAAAAAATATAGCACAATTGACATTTGATATAATTCTCGCTCAGCCATTAGCTCGCTTACAATTTGCCCGTTTCGGTCCATGTGACGTGACGTTTTAAGTCTCTCCATTGTTTACAATTATATATAAAAAGCAAACTGTAATAGGCTAAAATGCACAACAAAAATAATGAAAGTAGGTCTTTCGATCACCACGATTTGGAAATTAAAATAATTATTATTGCCTTATTGACAGATTTTGAGAAAAAAGTGATAATCTGAATTCGAATGATAAATAGACGACAACTGTTTCAATTGTTTTAGCGTTACACATCCTTTGTCAACTAGTTAAATAAACATAGAATTTTGGAATTTAGTCAGGTAGGTATGTCTGTCAATTTAACAAAGAAGACTCTTTATTTAGTTCAAGCTTTCGAGCACTTTATTGTCTCTTCCTCAGGAACTCTATAACGGTTACAATATTATGAAAAACTTTAAAAACCAAACAAAAAATTATACTTACAAATATTGAGATTGTATTATAAAAAATGATAACGCGACGAAACATTGATCCATGTCATGAATAATTTTTTTTTAAAGTTACACATTAAAATCCAGTTAAAATTAATAAAACAACATATTATTTAAA
This sequence comes from Anoplophora glabripennis, assembly GCF_000390285.2. NCBI lineage: Eukaryota > Metazoa > Arthropoda > Insecta > Coleoptera > Cerambycidae > Anoplophora > Anoplophora glabripennis. The sequence goes on along the minus strand of NW_019417352.1, from coordinate 15,470 downwards.
CTATTAAATACCAATACCAATTTAATTGCAAAAGATGTTTTTTATCGGATATTGTGTATCAATTTCCAACGAGAAAACTGACCTTCGAATAACATCGTTAAATTCACCGTAAATATTACTATTTATTTTATTTAATTCATCAATTGATTAGCAATAAATACAATAATTATTCTCTCTTCAAAAGATTTTAACAAAACAACAAAAATTTACACTATTGTAGACGCTCACTGCAGGGTTGGCACAGAACGAAATGTAATTCTCCACTTTGATTTCCTCTCTTATATGTATACTCGTAGAAAATTTCTTTCACTGTAATTCAAATGCACCACGTTACATTGACATTGTGTACACTACATTAAAACCACTCTTAGAGGTCACTGAAGATGAAACTCTAATGTAATATTTAGCTGTACCATTAAGTTGGACATATGTTGAGTCAACATGATATGACATTTTTCGCACTCCAGACAAATTTCGTTACAAAGTTATGAACTCAAGGTGGCGCTCTCATACAATATTTATCTGTAACATTTAAACAGACATAGGTCAAATGAAGGTCGTCGCATGATGTGATATTTTTCGTCTTTTACGCACCAAACAAAAATTATTATACATTTACTTAGAACTCGCTCAAAGTCACACTCTCATGAAATATTTATCCACAGCATTTAGATAGACGTATGTTAAATGAAGGTCATGTAACCATCTTCCTCATTCATCCCACACCAGACAAATTTAATTTCAAGGCTAACTGTAATGTTTAACTAAACGTAAATCAAATGAAAGTCACATGTAACATTCTTCTTGTTTCACACACCAGAGAAATGTAATTTCAAGGTTAACTGCTTGGTAGAGGTCAAATGAAAGTTACCACCCTATGCCATCTTCGGCTTTCAGCCTCAAGGTCATCTCAAGGACGAAAGCGGAGGGAGGAGACTCTTGACCAGTAAAAATACCCTACTCATGTAGTGTTAGGAATAATCTTCAGGACGTTTAACTGGTCCACTGTAATATTTACACACTTCAGATGGTAAAGGGCCACAAGAACCATCGCAGCTAATCCAGGCAACTTCTTGGTTAAAACTCTATTTTATATTCCTTAATTAGACGTATGAATCATTCGTCAATTCTTACTTATGTGTTATTGTTTAAGGTACAGTAAATTCAGTTCGAACCTGCTCGACAACAGAGATAACAAAATCGTTTGTCGTAGAATCTAAGACGGCGAAATTGCAAAACCGTCTGTTTACAACACGCTCCTTAAACCGCTCAAAATCAACATTCATGGCTCGAATGAATTCACAACAGACCTCCACAGTAATCGTAACAACTCCGCAACAACAGACATCTATAGTAATCGTAACAGCTCCGCAAGCCGCAAAAAGAATTCAAACGATATTTGAAAAAATCCACACAAGCTCCACAGATTATGCGATCGGCCTCTCATCTCATCAGAGACCTCCACAACAATGCAGACAGACACGCAGACAAGCGCCGTATACATTCGATATCGCCGAGAAGCAATACAAAAAATTCGATAGTCGAGTCGCCAGGACGAGAAACAGCATGCCGAGCGTTCTCCGTTCCATCGAACGATGACAACAATCTGTGCCAAAGCTTCCCCCGAGGTCGTCAACGAGAGACGAAGATAAAGAAAATTTCGACCAACTTTCGAAACAACCGTGAAATAAATTTACTTTAAATTTAATCTCCTGCAAGACCTCCGGATCAATATTAACATTGTTAAATTTCAGATCCATAATTTCAACCAGACAGCCATACCAGCCAGGGATGCAGACGTCACCAACCGGAATGGAGTGCCACTAAAACGGACCTCTTAAAAGGCAGATTACCGGAATCTACCTCGTCGGCGAGTGAACACGCACCCTTGTCTATTGCATTTATTTAACCAGGGCATAGTACCTGGCCATAGAAAAAAAGAATTCGCATTTGGAACCGATGTATTTCTGTTATATCAAACAGGCATAAATAAATCACATAATTAACCTCAATCTTCCACAGAGGCACTTCACGGAGTCCGTACAACCGTGCATAAACTTCTGTGTGTAAGAAACAGTGATCTTCAGCCACCAGGGTATTAGACCCGCAAAGTGCTATATAGGGTGAACAAAAAACCCGAACCATAAACATTTTTCAAAGTGCCCTTTGGAAAAAATCAAGGGTCAGTGCTTTAGAGGGTTTTTAGGTCGTATCAATCACTCAAAATTTAGATTGTGGAGTCTACACTTGAGCATTTCAAGTTCACGATGGTGGAGGATCGGTAATTTCTTTTTCCCTTGTTGACGAACTCAAGGTCTTACGTCAAGAGGGAACCCATGAGATGCTAGGGAACCCTTTCACCTGTAAGCACGCGTCTGCAACCTAGCACCGAGGATGAAAAGGACCCAAGACACTATGATCCCTTCAACCTCATTATGAGTGTCTACGACCCACTTATGAAGCTCAGAGGAGAAGCGAATAGGTCACCTCCACAGAGCTAGCGGAACTGAGCCAAATCCGCGTCCTGGCGCCCAACATGGGGTCGCGACCGAGGACAGACAATCAACACATCTAATACCGCGACAGGTCACACAACGCCTTATTAATAAAAGAAAACGAGACGAAATTCCGCGACACTACCAAAGTGATTTATAATAGCCACATACACAAAAAAAGTCCAAACCCAAGAGAGTCACATATTATTTCCGAAGGAATTCGATATGCTGAACATGATCCTGGAGTCTAATTTCTTGACTTGTCGACAAATTTCGGAGAAAAGTGAAATTTTTGGGTAAAAACGCCCAAATATGGGTCAAAACTGTTTTTGTTCTAAATTTTGTCCAAATATATCATTATCGTAGTATTTTGAGGCGTTGAATACTATGCCTTTGGTAAAATTTACCCATCATCTCGATATTTCTCGGAAAATCCACTATTTGGGTGAAAACTGGATCTAATATGTGCCAAAACTGATGACTGAAACTGAAACATTTTGAGGCACTGAATATGATAGGCACTGCTGAAATTTACCTCTGACCTCGTCATTTCTCGGAAAATCCAAAATTAGTGCTTTTTTACATACCTGAAAATTAAAAAAGTAATTACTAAGAAGGTTATAAAAAATATGAGGACTTACCACTTTTATCTCCAACATCAAAATCAAAAATTCCAAAATTATTGACCACTCTGATAAAGAATGATATTATTCATTATCAATCATTATTAATGGCGTGGTTTCCTTTCAAAATTGTAGATACTGGGCTAAAGATAATCGAAATTTTCGATTTATAACTAATAGTCAGAAATTAAAAAAAAGTAAATGTGTTGTATGGCATAATGTACAGGGTGATCGAGAATGATTTACCGTGCCGCCTCATACTGATTTTTGATGTGCGGCATACCAGTTTTTGATACCAATACTAGAATCATGAGCGCAGGTTGAGGGATTTTAATGGTAAACAAATAATTACGTTCAAACGTCAAATAAATTAGGTTACTGTCAAAATGGAAATTCATAATAAAAATATCAATTATTTAACAAAAATCAAAGTTATTTCACAAATTAAGCAATACTGATGGACCAATAAATGTTATTATTGTTATTATTATTAAAGAGGATGACAGAATCAAATGTAGGTTTAGCCTAACTTTTCCAAAATTCTTATTTCATTTACAATTAGAAAAACTTTTAAATCAAAGTTTGATGTAGCTAATTTTGAATAACGACTGTAAGTGCTTCAGCGATTTTATTTTTAAAACGTTATGAGTTAATTTTAAAACAGAAGCACTATTGTGGCTACATTCTTGGCATCTAAGACGATTCAGCTATACAGCGATACGCTGCAAGCTGCTGTTTTTCATCAAAGCAAACTGCTGTATGCTTATAAGACGACTATTTTGCAGCTACTGCTTTCACACTTCTGAATATCCAGCGCAAGCGATCCAGCCCAAAAATTTATGCTGAACATTTTAGTTAGCTGTCGAAATTCAGGAAAAGTGTCTTAAAAAAATTTGCTTCAAGCAAATGCAAGCAGTTGGAAGTGCTTGATTATGTTAGATGGTAGGATTGTCTGTATGACCGAGAGCAATAAACAACAGTTACATGCAATATATAATAACAGAGTAATTGGAATTTTTTCACATTTTATTGAATATTTTACCTTAAAATTACATAAAATCCATAAAAATATCTATATTTTTACAATAAATGTTCAATATGATGTCCATTGTTGTTCAAGCAGGTATTAATTCTTCTTTTCATATTATTAAATACATTCTGTAAAACATTTTGTGTAATACTCCTAATTTCGTTTGTAATTGCCTCTTGAAGTTCTTCAATCGTGTGTAACCGTTGAGCAAATACTGAATTTTTTAAAAAACCAAATAAATAATAGTCTAGGGGTGTAAGGTCAGGAGAACGTGGTGGCCATCTATCTCGACTAATTATTCGATCATCATAATACTCTCTAATCAACTCTAAAGTTTCGTTAGAGGTGTGAGCTGTTGCGCCATCTTGCTGAAAGTATCCATGATGGATTTCATCGTCGTGAAGTTCCTCAAAAAATGGTAACAATATTTGCTGCCGATATACCTGCCCAGTTACATTTTCACGGAAAAAATATGGTCCGATTATTCTTCTACGTGACATAGCTACCCAAACACCAAGTTTAATAGGGTGCAGAGTTGTTTCACGCAAAATATTAGGGTTTTCTGTGTTCCAAGAGCGATAATTTTGGGAGTTTACGTACCCACTTAAATGAAACCACGCTTCATCAGAAAAAAATGTTAGATCTAGAATATCGTCGTCATTCAGATTTTCGTTAAACCAATTACAGTATTGCACACGTTTTCCAAAATCTAACGGAAGTAGTTCCTGCACAACACTAACTTTATAAGGATGAAAATGCAACTTCTTTACTGCTTTATGGCATGATCCATATGATATTCCTATAAACAATTTAGGAATAATGATACAAATTTTAGAATAAATATTTGTTATTAAGTACCTGTTTGAGCAGATAACCGACGTAGTGATTTGGTTGGACTAGCTCGTAAGCGGTTTTCAACATCTTCCAAGACTTCCTCTGTAAGAATAGACTTTCTGCCTGGAGATTTTCCTCTACAAACACTTCCAGTGTTATGGAAGCGTTCCACTAATCTCTTCACGTGTCTCGAAAAAATTTCATAATCAATTTCATCATTTGGAAATTGTTCTTGAAATTGTAAATGACACGAATTCATCGAATATTTCCAACCATTACCATTGTTTTGTCCACTACGAAAATAGGCCTCCAGAAGAAATTTATCATGTTCTAATGAAAATGCCATGTTAACCTAAATTAAAAAACCGATTAGGTTAGAGAACAACATACGCAATAAATTAATTACTCACGTATAATATCCACCTACTCTAACTGTAGTATTGAAAAATACTGTTTTATAATGTCGCAAAATATATCAGGTAACAACAAAATCTACAAAATAATATTCAAGCCAAAAAATCCGTGCGCCAATGAACAGAACGTCAAATTGTGAAATCGCCACAGAACACCATGAAATTGCACGGAAAAAAAAGTAATTTTAGCAAACGGAAATCAGTTTTGATAGCAATTGAGACAGGGTACGTTCAGAATCCGGTCAATCATTCTCGATCTCTCTGTATTTTAAAATATTTGGCTTACTTTTTGGAAAATAATCAAAATTCGTATTTGGAAATTCTCATTAATTTTGTTTTGGCAGAACTAGATATCGAAAATTTAGAGTTCAGAAGAAAACTAATATTTCAGATGCCCTGCACCTTATAAACTTCTAGTGGGCATCCGACTTGTCCCCATTAGATTATTTCTTATGGGGATACCTAAAGCAAAAAGTGAATTCAAACGATTTTGAGGATCACATTGATTTACTTAAGCAAAAAAATCACGAAGCTGTTGCACCATAAACGAAGAAATGATCTCGTCTATGTACAAGGAATTTAGAAAATGATTAGAGAAATTTGTATTACTTGGAGGTTTACAAGTTGAATAGGACTTGCTTCGTTGTTGTTGTTAATTCCAATGCTAATTTGTTATTTCTATTTTTTAATTATTAGAAAAGATTATTTTTCTTTTATTTGGTTTGCAGGCTACCGTGGCAGTTGTTACTGGTAGAACAGTTTCCGGGCCAGTTGCCACGTCTTCAGTTTAAGTTTCTTGACATTTCGAGAGACATCGCTCTTTTCAAAAACTCGAAAACTGGTTACTTCTGAGGCAGAGAGCGATTGTCTCTCGAAACGTCAAGAAACCTAAATCGACGACGTGCTACCAACCTGGAAATTGTTCTACCAAGCATTTTTATATTGTATTAAATTTAAAATAAAGTTTACTTATTTTTTACGATTTCTGTCTGCTTTAAGTAAGATAGTTAAAAATCGCGTCTTCTTATTTGCAAAATGTGATTATTCTTCTTTTTTGACTGAACCCCGTATTTAAGCATTTCTCGAGTTCTCGAACAACTTTCTTAAACACAATTTTTAACGAAAACAAAAATTAAAGGCAAAGTGCAACAAGAATTGATTAATGAAGCTCTAGGAAATAAGTATCAAGAGAATAGAGAATTGAGTGATCTAGAAGACGAAGTTATTGTATCTAAATCATCATAATGATCGTCATTTGCAACATCTATTCAGTAGTCGGAAGAGAACGGTCTTCCAATGTAAGATGTGCTACTTTTAAAAAAACTAAAATTATCTGCCACGGAAATACTTAATAATAGTGTGATTACACTCGTCTGGATTAGACGAGGGTAGATTTTTTTTAAAAAGTAATGAATTAAAGCAAAAAATTAAATTAACCACGTCTTTTTACAATTGTTGTTTGAGTAAACAATTTATTTAAGTAAAACTCTTTTTAGTTCTTATTGAATGCTATTTCTAGTTGCTTTAACACAAAAATATATATGTATATACAGATACACTACCCTGAAAATAATTCCAGTAATCCGGATACCTCGCTAATCCGGCAGTTGCTAGAACCATATGTGTCCGGATTATCGAAGCTGTACTGTATTTTACATACACTAAATCACACACAAAAATTTAAGAAATCTTTTACATGACATTTAGTCTAAGGTTTGTTTACGGTTTTTTGTACCGGTATACCGGTGTACCGTTATTTGTTTTACCGGTATTTGCCTACACTAGCTTCATCTGCCTTGCACACATCAGCGCGATTAACCTCTCTTTGTAGGGCCAGTCCATAGTTTATATAGATTATAAGGTATATGCTTGATGTATTCACAAATAAAATCTTGACACTGACATTTGAGACGAATATTTATTTGCAACGTGTCTTGTAAACGTTAAATTACGAATGTCATCGAATCACCTAAAATAGACTCAGAAGAGTGCATTGGAATTTTGACAATAAATCATGTTCTTAAAATGATTTTGTGAGAAATTGCATTAAATTTTTGGATTGTCTTGCTGGACAATTCCAGACACTAACCAACCGAATTTTGAATTTTGTAGGGGAAGGAAATCTTTGAATTTTTCTGGAATCAGGATGTTCCAAAAAAGTTCTGCACCAGTGCACCAATGAGAGCGTGTGCTTCACATATTTCATTAAGTATATTGTTTTACATCCTTTGGAATGTTTCAAGATATACTATTAATCTTCGAAAATATAAAACTATCAGTTATATTCTGTAATACAAAGAAAGAAATTTTGGTATAAAACACATTGTTTAAATATTTTACTGAAATGTTACATTTATATTGCAAAATTGGATAAGACATTATCACGATACTAATTGAGTTTAAGCTGCTTGCACAAACAGGAAGAAATAAAACAGGCCCATGAGCTATAATTTAAAATTGCTGTCACTATAAATCATCAGAAATTAAAACTGAAACGGTGGATAGAAAAACTGACTTAATTTTGCGACTGCTTTTTGGTACCAGGCTTTCTGAGGGTTGAGCTACCTACCAGGCGCGTCCCCGGGTGGCGGGTAGGGGAAGCCATAGGACCTCGGTTCTATGGCGAGGGTCGTCATAAGCAGGTCCACTGGGGCTAACCCCCTGGCTTGGACCCAAGCGAAGGCACCCCGCGGACTAGCTCCTACGTGTTTGTGCCGTGCGTGGCGACCCGTGTCGTCGGAGGAAGGGTACTTGGTGATTGAGCAGGCTTGCCACTTCGGTCCGGAATTCGACTAAACGGGCGGCCGGGAACTAACCCACTCCAGGTCAATCGGCTGTGCTGTCCCGTCAGAGGGCCGGCAGGGTGAGCTCTTGGGGCAGGGAGGCGCATAGAGGGCTGCAAAACTGAGCGTCGGTTGGCACCGGCGTTCAGGGATGCACAACCCTCTCACGACGCCGTTCTGCTTCTGCGAGCTATATCCACTTGGTAGCTCTGATGACTGCTTGCAGCATCCCCTAGTTGGGCTCTGTGGTGGGTGGGAAGCCAGGTGGACGAATATTACCCCAATCCTATATGGACAATAATAATGCCAAACCCCCCGCGGCAGAGCGGCAACCCGAACCTGAGGCAGAGCGGCAACGCTCGCCACAGCCGGAACCATCGTCCCAAACTATCCTTCAAATGGGAGACAACAAATAGCCCAGAAAGAAAAAAAGGGGCAAACGTATTATACTGTGGGGCTGAGTTTAAGAGGAGGAGGAGATCGCGAGAAGAGGCGGCTAGAGCTTCAATTGCAGCTTCCTCCTCTGAACATGCACCCACCCTTCTGGCGCAGCCTACAACGTCTGGGGTGCGTGGTCCTACACGGGCGGTTGGCGGATCTAAGGGCTTGCCACCGTCTATGCGGGACGAACGCCACCCAGGCAAAAGTGGACCGCCTACAGGGTAGGCTGAGCACCCGAAAGGTGTGCCACCTTCCCAGGCGAACCCACCAGCTAGGAAGGGAGAGCACCCTCACGGAGTGCCACCCTACAAAAAGAGGAATAGGTCGGGGACCTCATCGGACACCACTCCGATGAGGCACAAGAGGGCAAAACAGGCCACCCTCACCACTTCCACATATAGCGATGCAGCCCTAGGTCATCTTACCCCTATGGGAAAATTGCTAAGGATAGCGAGTCCATTATCAAAAAATCACTGCTGGTGGAGCTGGACAAAATCCTTCTAACTCCCAATGCTACTATCAGACCACCTGTGTTTCGCTCATGGACATACTCTAGTGAGATCATTAGGGTTGTTTGAGAAGACGAGTACACACGGACGTGGTTGACGGACGCAGTGGGAAGCCTGAGCCCGTAGGAGGGCAGTGCCCTCGCCGTGGTGCGCTCTGACCAGTTGCCGAGGCTGACGGAAGCCACCCTCTGGATTCCCGTGGAAGCTAGATGCGACCATGGGAAAAAGGAGGTGGTGATGCGTCGCCTGGCGGGTCAGAACCCCACGGTGAGTGTGAACAGGCCAAGGATGACCCACGAGGCCACTTACTCGTCTTCGGAATCGGAGACGAGAACTTGAAAACCCTGGAGGCGAGGTCGATGAAGATGCACTACATCTTCCAGTCCCTTGTTCTCAGGGTCAAAATACATAAACCTGCGCCGACGGCAACCTCCGGGCCGCTGGAGCAGATGGAAACGAAGGTTAGAGAGGTGGAATTGCATGCAAATGCAGCCACCTCCTCAACTCCTCCATCTCTGGCGCAGGGGGACGAGGAAATCCACCCCTCCTCTTAGGAGGTTAGGAGGATAAGACGATGAACACCATCTTTGCTTCACAATGTTTGGTTTAACAATGGTAAGTGTGGTACAGTGTAACCTGCAACACAGCAGGGCGGCAACGGCTGCATTATGCCGCCGCCTTGATGTGGAGTAGGGAACACTGGCACTAATACAAGAACCCTGGGTTGCCAAATCCAGGATATCAGGTTTAAATAAACTAACTGGGCGTATTTTCAGCACAACCAACACAGACAAGCCGAGGACGGCTATATACACCCCTCGCCATATCAAAACCCAATCACTACAACATCTTTCAACATCTGATCTGACTGCCGTGAAAGTGGAATATGTAGTCAAGGGCAAACAAACTGCTGTTGTCATCGCATCAGTTTACCTCCCTGAGAATTCGGCCACCCCACCACCAACGAGGGAGATGGAGGAACTGGTGGCACCCAGAAATGGGAACTTATCATGGCCTGTGATACAAATTCACACCATGTACCCTGGTGTAAGTCTTTATATGACTATATTAACGTTAACAACCTTTGTATAAGTAATAGAGGCCGACATTTGTTAACTCAAGAAGTCAAACATTAATAGATGTCACGTTGACTACGGCGCGCATATATAATGTAATCCAGAACTGGCATGTGGCAGACATTGCCTCAATGTCAGATCACCGCTGGATAAACTTTAATATTAATCTTATCAAAACTCCTCAAAAATCGTTCCGGAATCCCCGAGGAACTGACAAGGATAAATATCTTTGTCACCTCCGGGACAACCTGGCAGCGGTACAAGATCAGGAGCCCAGAAACAATGGAGAGATTGAGGTGCTCGTGAACACTGTACAATCTGCCATAGAAAGAGCCTTTATAACATCTTGCCCCCTCAGATCAGCTCGGCAAACCGGCGCAACCACGGGTTGGTGGAATCGGGAGCTGAGCGAACTGAGGAAGAAGGCCAGGATCGTTCAACAAGGCAAAAATGACAAGACAAGACTCAGACTGGCAAATATACAAAACCCACCTAAGACTTTTCAAAAAACTGGTCAGGAAGAGACAAAGGGATACATGGAGAGCCTACTGCGAGAAGATTGAAGACTACTCGCAGGCTGCTATGCTATATAAGATCCTTGCAAAAGAGAAAGATCATGATATAGATCTATTAACCAGAGAGGATGGCGTGAGAACCGCCAATCTAAATGAAAGCTGATTGGCCAGACGAAATTGAAAACCCACCTGCAGTCATGGATTGGCAGATTGCCAACCAAACTGTAACTGAGGACAAAATTAGATGGCCAATGCTAACCTTCTCACCCTTCAAATCACCAGGCACTGACGGTATATATCCAGCCCTTTTACAATGGGGCTTGGATGTTTTAATGCCGCACCTAGAGCGGATGTTTAGGCTGTGCTTTGCACACCTTTACATTCCAAAGATCTGGAGGGAGGTAAGGGTTGTATTCATTCCCAAAACAGGTAGGCTGGATTATACCTCCCCAAAGGCGTATTGACCCATTAGCCTGACCTCGTTTCTGTTGAAAACGATGGAAAAGCTGTGTGAACGATACATAAGGGACAGTGCGCTTATGGACAGACAGCCACACCCTAATCAACATGCATACACTCCGGGGCGATCTACCGATACTGCTCTCCATCAGATGGTGGGCAGGATCGAGAAATCTTTGGACAATAAGGAGTCCACCCTGGGGGTATTCATTGACATAGAAGGGGCGTTTGACAAAACGTCCTTTCCCAAAATCAACTCAGCTCTCATGGAGAGAGGGGTTTCTTCCACCATCTGCAGATGAATATCAAATATGCTCACAACAAGACTATTTAAAATGTTCCTAGCGACCCTACATTTTAAATAAAAAGTAACTTCTTTCTTATTGGGCTATCCTAAGAATCCATGTACAATTTTTTTGAAGTCAAAGAACCTAATCAAAAGTGGTTTATATTCATCCTAGGAATCTACCCTTTCATTATTACAACTACTAACTTTTCAATCTAAAGTAGTCCGATGTTGAGGTTTTAGCTATTTAAATCGGGATTATATTGCTGGAATATTGTAGTACACATGACGAAAGTAACAACAGAAATATTGTGAAAATTAACGAACAATTCATACAATTTTTATCAGGCAATAAATTGACCTGACCGAAATAAAATGAATAAATTTTAGATTAAGTCCACCATCACACGATTAGTTATATTGAATAAAAGTGTCCAGAACCTCAAAATACAAGCAAAATTATATATTTAGACACAATTTTGGAAAAATCAGTTTTGATTCATATTTGGGCTAGTTTTCAGCCAAATAGTGGGTTTTCTATGAAATATCGAGGTCACGGGTAAATTTTACTGATAGCATTGTGTTCAGTGCCTCAAAATACTATGAAAATTATATGTTTGGACAAAATATAGAATAAAATCAGTTTTGACCCATTGTAACGTTCAATTAAATTTATTGATTATTTTAATTAAAACTTAAGGACGGCTGGTATATATTCTGTTTAATAATGTTTATGGACCTAAGCCATAGGCAACATTCATTACCTTTCTTTTCTGGCTACAAATCTAAGCCGTTTAATATATGAGACTCGCAAAAAAGGTAACGATAGTTTTTGGAATGGGGAGATAGGTTTTTTCGTTTTCGTACGGGCTATCGCTAAGGTGCGAGTGTGGAAAATTTTATGCTATTTCTTAACGCTTGTGTTACCCAAATAGGGAATTTTGTGTCAGGAAGTTGGGTGAAAATTGTGTTCCTTTGATGCATTTTGGATAGTACGTATGTTGGAACCTTCTGGTGGAATACAATTGCAGCATTGGCTGAATCTTAGTGCGCCTTGGCGATTGCAAAATCAGGCCGTAATATCTAATTTCCCCTATATGATTACTGGGATACTAAATAAGCCACTCTCCATCTCTGTAAGTAATTATTTTATTTTTTTCCATTAATCCTCATTTACCTTCTGGTGTATCGTATTTTATAGGGCTTTTTACCACGGGCTGACATCCCTTATTATCAGTAGAGAGACAACCTTCCATCCCTTGACATTCAACCTTTGAGGCAGCCTCTCAGCTGGTCTTACATCACTGCTACAAGGATCTATATTGTGTCATCGGGGTACAAGCTACTCGTAGATCTTGGCGGAGTCTTCTACTGGGCGTGCTCATTGGGCCGGTGCATCTGCAACTACAGGGTCTCCAGATAAGCAAAACTTATTTCTTTATTTTTAAATTTATTCCTTTGGTTTCTTGCACCGAGGCAAGCAAGTAGAGGTAGATTTATATCTGACTCCTATTAATTGCACCAATTAACAGCTGATCTATATATGTATATATAT
>NW_019417352.1:0-2190 GCF_000390285.2 Anoplophora glabripennis | reverse complement strand
AAAAAAAATAATATAATTTAAAATGATCCGAACAAATGTCAAATTTAATAAACTTTTGAAAATTTAAACTATTAAATTTAAGGAATATAATGTAAAAATAGCATGAAAAGGTAGTTAATTTAACAAAGAAACACCTGAACACGTAAAATACCACGATCCTAAATTTGTTAGAGAAAATTTAAATAATTACAGAATATCAATAACAATAAAGTAACGGTGAATTAAAAAATTTTAATATAACTCCGTGCCAGATAATAAAAAGTAGTAAAATGTTAAGTTAACTATACCTTAAATGAATTTCCAAGAGTGAGACAAGATTCACAATATTGTAAATTATTGAATTTTCATAAAATCAATGTAACACAATCCTCAAGGGATAGACTTCTAGAAATTATAGTTAGTGTGTGATTAAAATCCGAACAATTGTGTATGGGGTGAAAGACTAAGGTTCAGAGACTACAATATTTCATATCATTCCATATAAAAACATTTTTCTTAGAAGAACTTTCAAAGTGAAAACGGTTTCGTAGTATCTACAAGTTAAAAAGACTGTAAAATACAGAATTAAAGTAAATGGACAGCATAAATATAATAAAAGTATGGGGTATAGGACAATGTTTAAACCCAAATGCTTAGATATTAGTTAGAAAGAGTTTTTCTTTGAGGAATTTGCATAAATATGTTAAAAATTGTATTAGGTTAGAAAATACTCGTACTATATATTGTTGCATATCAAAATATTCGTTATAAGCCAAGGAATCCAAAAATGATAATCATTTTTCCTAAAAGGCAAGCATAAGTCCAAAATTTCCAGGCAAAGTTTTCACAAATTCTAAGAAACGTCAATTGCATAGCAACGCCGATCATTTGTCTAGAGTATTATAAAAGCAAGGACGGGACCAAACAGAGGAGAGTAGTAATTTGGCAGTCGTAAAAGTAAGATGTAACATCTCCAGCCTAAAAACAAAAGAAACAAAGTAAAATCACAGTTTTAAATGATAAACAACGTACCCAAATACAAGTATATAACCTAGTAAGACAAATTGGCATTTCTAAGTGACTAGTGAACAAACCTGGAAAAATCTGTCAAAACCAAAAATCCCCAAAAGTGTAAAGTCAATTGTACAAATTCTCATTGTGTCAAAATTTTGTTAAAAAAGCTAAAGACTACAGTGTTAAAAGTCAAGTGAAGTGTACAGAAGAATACCAGTTCCAGAATATTGTTCCAGGAAGAAAGAGAAATCCAAATTGGACAAGTTATGTATCCTGAGGCCATTGAATATGAATCAAGAAAATACCAACACATTGAAATGAAAACCCAAGACCAGATAAGGAATTAAAGTAAGGTAGCAACTTACAGTACACGCTTGATATATCATAGGTTGCATATGTCATATGGCCANAAATCCAAATTGGACAAGTTATGTATCCTGAGGCCATTGAATATGAAGCAAGAAAATACCAACACATTGAAATGAAAACCCAAGACCAGATAAGGAATTAAAGTAAGGTAGCAACTTACAGTACACGCTTGATATATCATAGGTTGCATATGTCATATGGCCATAATAAAATTCGAATTATTCAACAAAATTAGTAATTTAAAAAGAGAAACATTTTTATTTAAAATCAAAGTGCACAATTTAATTTTAAATTCAATTTTCAAAGTAAAATTATCGATCGATAAAATTTTCAACAAAATTAGACTAAAGAGTAGGATTAGATTATAGTAATAGAAATTGAATTCTTGTCAATTATAACTGAAAGTTATGTGTAATACATTTTAATTTGTTACAAGTTGAATTTAATTTTTTATTATCCAAATCTAGTATAAATTATCAACTAAAATAAATTTTAAAGTGCAAATAAAAAAAAAGTTATAAACAATTTTATATATAGAGTGTTAGAACATCTCAGAACCGCGTACCCAGAGAGAAAGAGGTCTAGCTCTACAAAGTTATTCACATAGTGATAGGCATAGCAGGTAAATATTGTAATTAATTTCTTTAGAAGGCGTCCAGAAAAAAATCAGTCGTACATCACAAACAAAGTATAATTTTTACTAATCATATTCAAACAAATTTTACATATTAATTAAAATAATAAAATCAATTACAATTCATCAAATAAATTAAAATAAAAAAAATCGCACAACAAAATTAAATTTTTCATACACATACAGTATAAAAT
>NW_019417351.1:96605-102852 GCF_000390285.2 Anoplophora glabripennis | reverse complement strand
GGATAGTCGATGTCGGCGTCGGGGATTTGGAGTTTTTTCCCGGTTTGGGAAAAACTCTACCCGCGGTCTCGGCTTGGGCTGCCGATCATCGTATCCAACCGCGGTGGAACTTTCGGAAGACGGTCCTTTCGGCCCAAAGACAGGGAAATTGGAAAGATAGGTGAAATTTTCCCTGTCTTCGTAAAAGGGCCTACGGTGGCCTTATTACTGGATGGATTGACGTGAAATTTTATGAATAGATGCACGCAGTGGCGGCGTGTGAACATTGATTGAATGTGTTCTGCTTAGGGTTGTTACATTTGTTGAATTGAATTCCGGGATATTAAGTAGCCAGAGTCTCTAAATGGCGCCGCAGGCGAAAAATTTTAAAATTTTCAAGGTCACGCGTTTTCCTGGCACTTCTGAATTTCAAGGAACAATGAATTTATAAAAAAAATACAGATTTTCACAAGAATGATTTTTGAAATTGATACCTTTTTGAAATATCCATTTACGAATTACCTACTGATGGTATAATAATTTGGAATAAACTAAATATATTTTATTAAATTATTGAATATTGTTTATAAAAAAAAATCGTTTGTGAAATTTACCAACGATTCAACGAATTTTAATTTTCCTCGGCGTGTTATGATTTTTTCTTTATCTTTTTTTATATATATGTACATTATATTATATTCCGGGAGTTATACGTGCAAATCCGAAATCCGGGACCATACAGCTAATTCCCGGTACAATCACAGAAAATCCCGGTCATACCAATGTGGCTAGATGTTCTTTTAAAATGTCGTCAAGATCTACACTAAAATTTATGAGTCCACGAAACACATCAGGGTTGTCCGAATTTTCTGTCTCGTCGTGTCCGAGAAGTGCTAATTCGAAAGCTCCGCAAAATTTTATGCAATCTATGATTTTAAATAATACATGACGATTTTTCATTACCTGTTCATATGTTTCCGTATATTATCCCAATATGCAGAATCTAACTGACTTCTTATGTTTATTTTACCTAAAGACTTAATGACTTAAATCTTTCACACTGTATATTGTCCATGCTTTATCCCCACCGAAAAGTAAGCACGGGAAACAAAACAGTGAATATTTTAAATCACACCCGCACACCCACTCTGCTTTTGTGTATACATTATTGTTTTTTTATAACTTTTACTTCTTTTATTTTTAGTTTATCCTCATAAGGCAGAGAACCAAATAAAGTTTTTTTTTAAACGAAACGCTATTCATTTTAATAACTATAATATCCGTAGACGCCTAAACGAAAATATTCACACGTGCCGCTCGCAGAAATAAACCACCACATACCACGTACGAAATATTACTGCATTTACTGCAGCAGTGGCTGGCGCTGTTGCAGCCACAAAAGCCCCTATCTTCGTGTACTGGGTCACGTGCCTGATTAGCCAATAAAAACAAAGGACGCATCTAATTGTTCGCTGTCCACACATTTTGTATATGAGGTTGCATATATTAAGGAGCGTAGCTCGCGTCGCAATAAATAATAATATAAGCTCCTAGATTTATTTTAGCGTGAGTACATTTGGATTCTTTAAATATTTTGTTGATATTTAATATGATTAAATACATAAAATTTTATGTGTTCTGCAGCTCTGCAGCTCTTATGGTAAAACCGCCACTAGATGCACGGCATGACATAGTGCCGTGGTTGGAGGGTTCGGCCGAGATCGCGCGGATACTTTTGGCGGCAGCTCTGAAGGCGTGAAAACCTATTATGGCTTAGCTGGCCGTTAATAGTCGCGCGATTCAGTTCGAATTTGGATATGACAACCACCTAGCGATACTCTAGTGTGGTTGGAGGGTTCGGCCGAGATCGAATGAGCGGAACGGCTGAAAACGCGGAAAACGTGAAATCCGCGTTTCCCCGTATAACGGCGTTTTGGCTCATCCGATTCGGACGAAAATTTAGTGAGATAATGCTAGCGACTTGAGGAGTGCTGCATTAAATTTTGACACCGATCGCTCAATAACTTTTAGAGTTATTGGCGATAGCGTCCTTGACCAATTCAAAAGGGTGGTGAAATTTCTAATGGCCGTTTCCAAATATCATCGTGAAGCGTCCCGGGGTTCGACTGCAGGTTTCGAGAGCAGCGGCAGTGGTCACTGCGCGCCGGGATGGCAGATCCAGGCGAGATCGGTCGCGATGCGGGTGACATTGGAAAGGTCGGTGAAATTGGTCTTTAACGCTCTGGGAGCGCTATCGCCATGATGATCGATGTCTGAAGACTCTTATAGAGGCTTTTTCATTTTGCCCGGCCGACGGCGATTGATTTCGCAACCGTGGCGGGTTTTTGGTTTGAATTGGAAAGGTAGATGAAAAAGAGTGTTTCGCCTCCTTCCCAATTCAGCGGTCTCCGGCATATCCGTAGGTACAAGATTATGACTTCTATGAATATACGGGATGTTCTGAAATCCTGAAGCTCGCTCGAAGGGTGGAATACGACATTAATATTTAATGTGGCTTTTTGCCGCGTAACCCTACATGGCGGAGGCATAGCTTAGCTGTGGTTGAAGTACGACCTGCTCACGTCGGTTGCTCGCTTGGAAGTCTTAGAACTGAAAAAGACTCTCCCTGGAAAATACGACCATTTTTATGTACTCTCTTCCTTTTCTTCTGATTTGTTTTGTCTATGTTTTGTTCACTGAATAGCTTTAAGGTTATTTTCGAGATTGTTTTATTTAAATAGGATAATAATAATAGGATACTTAATGTTTTTATGAGAATTTAGTGTTATTGACTCGCCTTAAGGATTATAATTTGTAAATTAAGAAAATGTAGTATTTTGTTAGACTGTTGCTGACTTCCTAGTGATAGAACTGATCGGACGTGTTTTGTACAGTGAAGTAGTGAGTGTCTAGTGGAGGAACTGCGAAGTGGAGGCCCCCACATCAACCGACTAAACGAGTAAGTCCCCGTTTTATTTAGTAGTTAGTTATACTTTTACTGCTGTATACAAACATACAACACAAACAAAAGCAAAGATGACAGACTTTGACTACATAGACATTTACAGACACAAGACAATTAACACACCCAAAACATATATTACTTACTTACCCCCGCCCGCTCACGCACAGAGAAAACCAAAAAAGCCACGACAGAGTCCTTTAGCGAAGACAAAGCCAATAAACACAAAAAAACGACCCAACAACAAAACAAGCCACAAACCACAACACACTCCCCCAAACACCCAAACCAACCACAAGCACACAACAAAACACACAAAACAGACAGGTAAACGGTAAACCCTTACCAGTCCCCCCAGTAATCTTACGAAAACAGGAACATTAGACACAAATACAAAAACTACTGACGACATAAAACATAAATTACAACAATAACTGTCTAAAAACAGCATAGCCATATACCCCAACACCCCAATAGACCACAGATAATTATCACAAACATTAACTGACAAAGGCGAGGAGTACCATGCCTTCACCCTTAGCGAAAAATAAAACGCTGAGGGTTGTGAAATGTGTAATACCCGTGGGTATTTCACCAAGTGACCACCAACTCGACCTCGTACAACAAAGGGTTCTCCGGCGCATTAGTGCACCGTATGGCAAGCAGACAAAACCGACAGTAGATGCCACTGGTCTTAGTTCAGGCCAGATCATACCAGGAAGACTTCCTTCAAATAACCCGCTGCTGTTTTTCAGTAGTCAAGGTAGAGAGACAAATAAAACAGCGGGTGGTCAGTCAGTGCCACCACTATCAGCGATTCGACCACGGTCAGTTTCTCTGAGAGACAGACAAACACAACAAACAGACGCAAATAAAACAATACGCCATCGAACACAAACGTGACACCCCCTCAAAAGATGATGATTTATGCAACGACGCATATTCAGGACTTCTGCGTCCCGCTGACGACCATGATGTAGAAAATGCAAAAATTATTCAATTTCTAATGGCTCGTCAACCTACCCAACTCTCCTCGCTGAGAATTTCGTCCTGGAACCTTGACGGGTTGCGGGGTAGAAAGTTGCAACTGGTGGACATCCTGAATCATCTAGACATAGACGTGATGGCCATCCAGGAAACCAAACTCAGGGAGACCTCCGCAATCTCCATCCTCGACTATGATATTTGCATTTCTGATGCAGAATTTCCCCAATCCACGGTAGCAGGGGAGTGGTCTACACGAATCAAGAAAAGGCCGAGGCTTTTGCCAACAGTCGACTGCAGTGTAGACTGCCCCAGCTACTCAACGAGGACGAGGAATTTGAAGCGGCGGCCGAGCACGCGGCCTGACACTTCGACAGTGAGCCAGACATTAACATTATCCAACCAGCAACCCCAGACGGACTCAGGCAAACAATACGACACTTAAGAAACAGAAAAACCCCCGGAACCGACCAAATACACAACACTAGGTGCGCTAAAAAGACTACCACAAAAGGGCCTCATGGCCTACTCAACATAACAAATGCCACACTTAGACTCAGACATTTCTCTACACACTGCAAAACAACAAACGTAATAGTTATCCCCAAACCCAACAAAAACCATGCCTTTCCATACAACTACCGGTCCATCAGCCTACTCTCGGCTATGAGTAAAGTAGTAAAAAAAATCATTCTTACCCGCCTAAAAACTTACTCCGAAGAACTGCGAGTCATTCCTCACCGAACTCCAAATCCTACGCCTTCAACATAAGACAGTTCCTTTACCTTCACCACCGAAAATTCCGCATTCAGATCCAAAACCTTCTCCGCAATACGACCCATGTCCCACAAGGCATCGTCCTATCCCCACACTTCTACACCATATACAACTCCGACATACCACACCCCCCAAACACAAACACTTACCTATACGTCGACGACATGACTATAACCGCACAATTCACGAACGCAAGACGCTCCACTACTCTCTTCTAAAACCCATTAGACCAACTTGAAACCTGGTGCTACAGGTGGAAAGTCAAAATTAATCCCGAAAAAAGCACTGCGATCCTCTTCACGAAACGAAGAGTCCCCCACGACCTCAACATACTCGTATTGGCACTATCCCGGGAGTCCATCTCCTGGGGTCGACAGATGCAATACATGGGCGTGACGATAAACCAGCGATTTAACGTGGAAAAGGCACATCGTGGACACAGTGGCGCGGGTGAGGACCATCAGAACTGGGCTCTATCCCTCACTCAGGGGTAATAACATCCTTAGCCTAAGGAATAAGCGAACGCCTATCAAGGTGGTAGTTCAATTGCAGCTAACCTACGCCTCCGCGGCATGGGGACACGCGGTAAAAAGCCATTTAAAGTCAATCTAGGCTGTGGAGAAAATAGTTTTACGCACGGCCACCGCCTAGCTCTGGTACGTAAAAAACGCAGACATGCTACGCGACAATACACGAACGCCACCCAGACAATACGAATAAACGCCAAAAAACGCTTTGACGCGGCCGCCAGACACGACAATCCCCTCCTCAGGCAAGCCGTTGACTATATACCCAACACCACAGATAAATGCAAACGACCTAAGTACCAATTTCTCGACCAGTGGTGACCAAACCGGCGAAGAAAGAAGCGAGAAGACAAGAAGAGCGCTAGAAGAGGTCCCCTGCCGGTGGGAGTCAGCTAGGACTAGAGGTTCCACAAAGCGCCTGCAATGGCTACATTTGTGATCGGAATCGACAACGGATGGGGCCTACCTTCACGAGGTTGTCCAGAGGTCTACAGAGATGAGGCAGGACAAAGAGGGATAGTCGAGACACAGCTTAATAATGTACAGCTAGAAGAGTCCGTGTCGGCGTCTTTGATGTGGCGGTCGAGAACCAAGCGAGACGGAATCGTGCTAACTCTCTCAGATTAAGCGGAATAGACGGGGCTGGATTAATAGTATTTTACGTTACAAGTCCGGTAGGTGACTTATTACATTACGAGTTGTTTTACGGACGAGGCGACGTAGGAACCGAGTCCGGAATAAAAACGAGTACTGTAATAACACCTAACGGCCGTGTATCGTATGATATTTCATTTCATACTGTCTTTCTATTTTTAACGAGCAGAAATTTTTATTTTTTCCTTAAAATTATCAAATTTTTGTTTGACATCGCTTGATCTGTCATTTTATAATATTGTTTGTGACATGTCTAATATCACGTTGCTAGGCAACATTTACCGGCTCTGATACTGTAATAGCTCACTTACCGGCCGCAAATGAATCCGGGAAATAGCAATATACCGGACAGTATGAAATAAAA
>NW_019417351.1:56096-94513 GCF_000390285.2 Anoplophora glabripennis | reverse complement strand
TATATGTTATGGACCAGGTGATTAATGCGGGCATTATTAATAATGTGCGAGCATTATGAATAATGTCTAGCTCTATCGGGCTAAGTGATTAATTACTATCTAAACTTCATTATTTATCACATTGCACGGTCATTATTATATTGCTACGTGACAATTGGGCAATTTGATAATAAAGCTAAATTTGACACGGTGCGGGGAGGGAAGCACTTATATTTTCATTTGACTTTTATTAAGTTTAAAGTGTTGAAAACTATTAGATGCTAATTATGCCAAATAATGAGTCTGATTGCTTAAACTTTAGTTTATTTTATGTTTTATAATAATATGTCAAAACTTCTATAAAATAAAGATATGTTGTGAAATGTTTGTTTTAAATTTTATATGTTTTGTGTTACCTATATTTTTAATATGACTTTCCTTAAGTTTTAAATGCAGAAACTAGTGGATTCTTAATGTAGAAGTCCTTGCTAATTAATCCAAATAATGAGTCTGATTATTTAAATTGTTTAACATTTAGTTTATTTTAAGTTAAATGACAATAATAATAAAAAAATAGTAATTAAATATGTTTGTATTACTCCGCCCAAAAGGTGATGGACAATATGTATAATGCCCGGTCAATTTGATTATTTGAATAATTATTATCAAATTGCACACTCATATTGGGCATTTTACATAATGACCGGGCATTATGTGTAATGCCCGATTGATCACTTGGTCCATAACACATATACTGCGAGTAAAGTGCGCCGTTGTTTGAGGTCACACTAGCTTGTTCAGAGGCGGGGTATAAAAATTACTAAAAAATAAGTTAAAAGTAATTAAGTTTTCACGACAGAATTTGACAAAATATTAAACTACTGATGTGTTTCTAAAGATCAAAGGTAGCTTTTGTATAAATGTGACCCCTCCCCACTCAAAGTTCCAAGTTCCATATTAAACCAGATACCTACCTCGTTTTAGAAATTTTCCTGTCTCATTCTTATATCGAAGAATGAGCCAGACGAAAAGTATAAACATTGGTACTAAGTGTACTTTTTGAGTTAAAAGCCCCATTGGGACAGTTACTATCAAAAATTCCTGAGACAAATATTGTTAAATTGAGTTGGAGAGTAAATTAAAAAGAATTACATCAAAATGAAAAACAGTAACGACTTTGTGTTGAACTAGTTATTATTTGTGATAATTAGTATCTGTATAATATTATAAAGGTAAATAAATAAAAATTGCAATTAGAAAAATAGTTTTTTTTGTTTCAATTTCTTCCAATTTAATATTAATATGTACAGATATGGTGTACGAGAGTTAGAATGAGAACAGAATAAGGCTACTTTTAAGGCTCGTCAAAAATCATGAGCCCCGTTTTTTTCAAAATCAAGCATGATATCATTGAGTATATTTAGTTTATTTATATAACCGGTGTAGCTTATATAACCAACGATGCACACATTTTTAGACATTTTTTCATGTCAAGATGACGTTATTTGTGGTCAAAATATGCTGAAACTGATAAAAGTTTTAACCTAGATAAAAACAAAATTGTCAGAAACACACTACCAAAATTTGCAAAAAGGATCCAGAATTTTAATTGTATACTGTATTACTTGTAAAAGAGATCTATAGATTTAAAATTGAATTAGGTATTTATTACACTGCTAATTAATTGTGCTTATGAATTTCAAAGTAAATTTTTGTGAAAGAAATAGGTATATGTTGCTCCTGGATACAATGATATCTTAGAATAGCTTCTTGCTCATACTAGAAATAAGAAAATCATAAAGTACCTAATCATAGTTTAGTTGGATCTAAACAGAAATTTTTTCAATTGTTTTGTAGCAGTATCAAAAACACTTAGTTTATCTATCACTTACTTCTTTAAGGCCTGCACATACATACGCGATAATGTAAGCGGTGGCGGTGGCGTTGAATGTAACGTATAGAAACAAATGGTCAAAACATACGTGTCACTGCTTGTGAGCAGTACGAGCTGTTTTTGTAGCAGTCTACAATGCGGTAGCGGTAAGATACCTCTTGTTGTGTTTGACTGCCCGTTACCGCACGCTGTCAATATTTTTTAATATGTCTCATCCTTATTATAAAAATGTAATGTTCGTGTTAAAAATAAAGCATGGGATGAAATAGCAAAGATCCTCCATAAAGAGCAAAATTTCAATTTTAGCATTAATTTTTAAAAAAACTTCAATTTCAGCATTCATTTTAAACGCTAATAGGCGGTTTGCTGATGATTTTATAAAAATGGACACGGGTTATCGCAAATGTCACCGCGTTAATATGTTTTATTTCAAATAACGCCACCGCCATGCCATAGCTACGCCACCGCTACATTACCGCGTATGTATGTGCAGGTCTTTAGTGATCTTGATGACACATATTCGTTTGCATACTATTGCCCGGCAATTAGTTAACGAATCAATACTTACATGACGTTTAGATGTCACCAGTGCTATCTAAAAATTAATTAAATTCGTTGTACTGAAACGATTGGGAGTTAGTTTCAGAAGCAAAAATAGTTAAGTCAGTTTCTATTTTGGCAAAATATCACTATGATTATACTAGATTGGATTACTTAATAAAATACTAAACTAATAAATATATTTTCTTTACTAAATATTTAAATAAATAATTGTTTTAGAACATGTACACTATAAATAAGTACAAATAATATATTTTGGCAGCTTCGAAATAAAACAAAATGGAATAGTCACATCACATAGGAACTTAATTTTGAAAAACCAACGAGACAATGAATTTGGCACTTTCAATCATTATCATCTTTTTTTTTCCTTAATTTTCCTTCACGTTGAATTGTACTTGAAACCATATCCACACATTCCGAGGTGGAGGGTGTGCTATTGGTTTCACTATTAACGATTGATGATAGAGTCATTATATATGAACATGCTATCCTTAACACAGATAGTTTCGATAACTTTTGATTATGAGAATAAGAAGGAATAGACTTTCTGAGTGTATCAAATGCCGCACTAATAGTATGCACCCTGGTTCTTTCTCTTGCATTTGCTTCTATTCGCCTTTCCCTTGTCATATTTTTGTAATTTCTTTGCTCTCTTCTTTGGCAATCGGATTTTTTACTGCCGCCAAAACTTGTTGAAGCACCACAATTAATACTTGTTTGTAGAGAAGGAAATATCTCGTTAGTTTTTAAAATTATCCTTTCTGTTTCAGTTGTGGACAGACTCTGGACCTGTGGATGAAGTGGCACACGTAAATTTCGGCAGTCGATATCCGTTTCAGTTTTTACCTCTTTTGGTTCATTTTTTTCGCATTTTTTTACTAAAGCTACAGGTTCAGTTTGTTGGAGAAATTTTATTGGCGACGGTGGACGAAAATATGAGGTACATTGTGTTTCTCTTTTAGGTTGACACATAGGTGTTGATGAAGGCACAGGGAAGGCATCATCGTTTTTGAAATTAGTAACGATGCTTTTGCTAGGACTAGGACTCCACGGCCTAAATGGATGACTCTCATTGGATTCAGCCTTAACTTTTAGACACATTCTCTTTTTTAAAGGTCCACTAAAAGTATCTGTGACTTTCCTGGTCTCGGTTCGTTTTCTTTTGCTTATAAAGGAAATTGGAGATACTTTTACTTCAACGCTGTCTTCAGAGCTATCAGTAGGGGAGTGTATGTCATTCTCTAGGTAATCTTCACTTGAGCAAAAACCAGTATCTTCGGTGCCAGGAAGAGCCATAATGAAATCTGAAATAAAAATATTGACATGAAAATATTGTAATAAGAACAAAAATACGTCTTTTCTTGAAAATTAGATTAATATTGTGAAGTTTTCAAAGGGCAATTCTCATTTGACTTTCAACTCGGTAAAATTAACAGTTTAGGAAATGTTTGTGATTTTATGTTCCAGTGCACATCGATCGGCGCCTCCACCATTTTTAAATGGACATAATTACTATGTTAGAACAGTACATATTTTTAAAATAAGAGCCTAGGTAATCTTACTGTCTCTAATATAATTTTCACTAACAAAATTTGATAAACACAGTTTACACATAACAAAAAAACAACAAGAATAAGTTAAAGTAGGTAAGTATTCAACTCCAAATATCGATGTCCATTCAGACGTTTCTCAAAAACGTATAGACCTATTAAATTATTACCCACTATTAAAGTATGGGCAGGAATAGTGGGTAATAATTTAATAGGTCCATACGTGTTTGAGGAAGGTCTGAATGGACATCGATATTTGGAGTTTTTGCAAAATAATTTGCAGCCACCATTAGATGATGTTCCATTAGATACCCGAAGAAACGTTTGGTTCATGCACGATAGGGCTTCTCCCCATGTCAATATTGATGTATGAAATTATTTATCCATTGTGTTTAATAATAAATGGATTGGGAGAGGAGGCCCAATTTTATGACCACCACGTTTTCCGGACTTTAACCCGATGGACTACATCCTATGGGGATACCTGAAAAGTTTAGTGTACTCAACCTCAGTACAGACAAGGGATGGATTGCTACAAAGAAGTAATTTGCATTGAGATAATATTAGACATACCCCAGAAATGCTTTTTCGTGTACAAACAAATAACATTCGTAGACTAAGGTAGTGTGTGGAGGTGGAAAGTGCCCATATCGAAAATGTATGTTGATTCTTTCTTTTAAATTATTTTCTTAACTTTAATTTATTCTTTTTTTTCTACTTTGTTCGGTGTAAAGTGTGTTTGTCAAATTTTGTTAGTGAAAATTACATTAGCAGACAGTAAGATTTTCTAGGATCTTATTTTAAAAATATGTAACTTGTTAACGAAGGCCCGTATGAAAAAAAATTATATGAAGAACTGATATTATTTTGACCACATTTTTTTGTACTCAACTTTTATGTATCAAGTACCGGGACAAGTGGCCTATTAAACGTTTCAGAGAAACCAAAGGTAATATGACTCTGAAATCTTGTGTACGGGGGTTATCAGATATGGTCTCTTTAATGAAAATAATGTCATTATCGTAGCACTTCCGGTTATATCGGAAGTTGCTGTCAACTTCGTTATTTTAAATGGAACACCCTATATTACTATTGCATTATCGACAAGATAGAATAAAAATAAAGAAAAATAGTAAAACTTCCCTGTACCTACCTAATTCTAACCGTTTTCGAGATAATCGACATTTTATAAAAATGTTGACATATGCAAGCGTTTCGATAATTCCTTAAAATTATCTTTCTTCGTTCTGGAAGCTTTCATTTGCTTCAGAACACACAAAGGACATAAGTTGCACTACCTTCTACTATTAAAATCACCTGCAGAAAATTATACTAAATGCCCCATTTTTATGTTATATGTATTTAGAAAATTTAAAAACCACAAAACTTTTTAAATTCAAATGGAACACCCTGTATTTTTTTCACACTCTTATGTTCTTTGTGTGTTCCGAAAAGCAAGTGAAAGCTTCCAAAACGAAGAAAGATATAAGGAATTTTCAAAACGCTTGCATCTGTCTAAATTTTTATAAAATGTCGATTAGGTATCTCGAAAATGATTAGATTTAGATTCAGGGGAGCTTTAACATTTATGACTTATTTTTATTCTATTTTGTCGATAATACAATAATATATAGGGTGTTCTATTTAAAACAACGAAATTGACAGCTACTTCCGGTATAACCGGAAGTGCTACGTTGACGACATTATTTTCTTTAAACAGAGCATATCTTATAATCGCCGTACACAAAATTTCAGAGTAAAATTGTCTTTGACTTATCCGAAACGTTTAATAGTCCACTTACCATGAAGTATACCCGTCGTATATTATATAAATATAAAGGAAATTTGGTACAACATTTAATAAAGAACATAAGATTATTATTATAAAATTTGGTACTCGTACTATATATGAAAGGTTCTAGTTAGCTTTATAGTGTTGCGTTATGTTAAATGTAGCAACAAATTATGTTTTATTACATTTTCGATTAATTCTGTTGTAGAGAGAGCACAGTTTAGCGATATACTTCTAGTGCCGTAGTAGCTGTCGCATAAACGTGCATATTATGTTGTTTAAGGTGGCAATAATAAGAGGATTAAATCTGGATTGTCAATTTTCCCGTGCGAAAATTATTATAACTGTTTGAATTTGATAATGAATTGTTTATAATTATTACCAGGGTAGTGCACAGCAAATTATGAAATACACTGTAGAAAGGGCAATTTGCAATTATATGGCTTTAAAACGTAAAAATTATCGCGTTAATTTTTTGGCAAAAACGTGGTAGTTTGTGTTGGCAACAAATTCCTATAGCATGTGCAAAAAAAGCAAACATGTAACTTGTGTTACGATTGCAGATCCGCTTTAATAATATAAGAATAACAATTGCTTGATTTTGATTAATAATTATTTGTATTATCATTTTAAGGATAGTATATCATGGCAACAAACTGACGAAAGGCTAACTGCGTTTATCTAACATTAGAGCGAAAATATAAGAAAAAATAACTTAAGAGATTAAAAATACATCGAAAAATACTTAATTAGAATTATTTATTTTATTTTTACCTCATATGTGGTAAGGTATCTCTGAAAAAAAGTGATAGCGCGTGGGCGAAGAAGAACTATCGAGTTTTGTCGAATTCTTGTGCTGTACGGTTCCAAATGGATATTAATAACACAAATATTTGATTTTGTTTAATTTGATTGGTGACTGTTTGGAGTATTGTTTTTAGAGTAGTGCAAGGCAATAACAAATTTTCAATCAAATGTGCGAGAGTTGAGTAATTTAAAAACAAATATTCTTGATTCCTTATTACGGTGTTCCGATAATTCCGATAGTTTTCGAGGAGCAACAAAATATGGCGCAAGAATCTTCTCATTTTAGTTTTGGAGCAATTCGATGACCTGCAGAGTAAGATTACAATAGAAGTCAGTTTTACATATTAGCAACAAAATATGCACCACTTGTTCTTGTTGACCGCTGAAGTTGATTTGCCAGATTAATACAATTCAAACTTTAGGAATATGGTATAGATTATTTATTTCGAGATTGCCGAAAAATAACGATAGCTTATTATACAAGGTGTTTCAGAAACACTTCCCGTAAATTCAAGGGGTGATAGTACGATAAAAATAAGAATTTTTTATCTTACGAACTATATGTCTATCTCCTTTTGTTTTCGAGATACAGAGCGACAAAATAAAATTTTTTGAATAGAATTTTTACGAAAATTTCCAAACGGTGCGAAATATTTTTATGAAATTTGGTATTCCGGGGTTTTTAAGGACGCCAAATACGCCGGTCTAATTATTTTTTGTATATTTTATGGAGGGCGCTAGTTATGCTACATTCGTATTACATTTTAAGTTCTATTTTTTTTTGAGGTTAGGTTTTCGGGCTCCAATTTCTAATGTATAATTTTATTTTCTAAAGATAATGTATTCTTGTTAGAACTTCCTAATGTGGACGGTTTTCGAGAAAAAAGGCTTTTAATTGAACTCTTACAATATTACAATGTAGAAAATAAGTGACTTTTCTCATAGTAGGCTTATGTCAAAACTTATTGATGGATGTCTCATAAACAACGCATACATTCTCAGTAATATTTTAAACTCTAATTAACTTTATGTCACAATTTTAGTGACTGGTAGTTAATCATTACTAACTACAGTCACTAACAATCACAAAAAATTATTAGTAGATATTTTATTGCATTTTATGACGGGGAAGGGTATGTAGAATGATAATTAAGCTAATTTTTATGGTAATTAAAAACAAAGAAATGATACCTCTTCTTTTTATAACGTTAATTGGACGTATCGGACCGGGATTTTAGAGACAATTAAAGAAAGGGTTATACTTTCATTTTCAGAAAGTTTTTGTCTTGAACGTTTCAAATTCAAATCTCGCGCGGCACAGAGGGTGGCATACACGCGCATGCGCGGCTCCGGCACTTCTTCTTCCGCGTGATAGCCTTTCATTAACGTTAACTTTTACTGCTGCTAACGTTATAAAAAAAACTATATTGGGAACAAAGAGGGGTAGGTGATTTCTTTTTTTTTTAAATTAGCGTAAAAATAAGTTCTATTTAATGCAAAAAGAGCGAATTGAGCTTTTGCCTGTCCCTGGGACAATTTGTTTATAATGTTGTTTTGCACGTCCTACTTTATTGTTAGTTGTAAAGGCCTACTTAATTTCAATTTTTTGAAATTTTTCTTATTCTATACATTTTTTTGGATCAATTATAACTTATATCTACGACATTAACTTCTAAAATTAACGTTTAGTAATTAAACAATTTGTCGCAAAAAACAAGCGAAATTAATTAACAAATAGCTGAAGCAACAATTTCGCAGTCAATTGAGTCGACGTTCGGCACACATGTTGGTCATTGGATTGACCATCTTTTCCATAAATTTCATCATCATTTTTAGACAGTTGCTTTATTTTGAACACAGGTAATATGCTAATTCTAAAGATTAATATTAAATGAAGGTGTATTACGTTTATTTACACTTACTAAACACACATCCCAGACAAACCTTTTCACAAACAGGCAACTCAAAATTGAAGTAGCAATTCTTCAGTTTACTATGAAAAACGAGACGAACAGCGGATGGCGCTCTATTTGCGGCCACGTAGGAGACGATTCCAGAGGTTCTCAATAAGTTTTAACAATTTTAAATTTTGAGTATTAATTTTAACCAAAAGTTTTTAAATAACCTGTATACCGTTTGACAGCACGTATTTGGTTGGTAAACAAACAAAATGATTGGTTCGTCTGAGAAGAAAGATTTTATGAAATTCTAGATAATCGCGATTGTACACTCCGGTAGCCAGAATATGTATAACCCATTTCTGAGGGCAATTTTGTAGATTATGTAAACGGCGAGCTGTTCAGCAGTCAGCTGAATCATTTTGCAATAATAATGTGCAATTTTCGAAAACTGATTTTTTCGCGTTCGACCTAATGACTCTAGGTACGTTAAATTGTCGGTAATTTAATTGCCTACAACATAAGATAACTAATATTCCGATAGGTCGTCTAAATTTATGTGGGCAGTAAAAAAAGTGGAAAAACGTAAATTTACCACTTATTTGCATTTTGTCAACTTATTACTTATACTTTTTTCGAGTTATTTTTTTGATATTACCATTCTACATACCATTTCCCGTCATAAGATGCAATAAAATATCATTCTTTTACGTTCAAACTGTAGCTAACTGGAGTATATGTATTTTGTCAATTTTTTCGTAACCCACGTTTTATAAGTATAACTCATAAAACTATTTATTTGGAAAATATTCCCAAAATTGTTTTGAATATACCTAAATGATCAATAAAAATCAAACCACAGAGTGATTACAATTTCACTCCTGCCAAATTTTAATTCATAATACGATTTCTATTTTTTATATACACGGGGTGACCTAATGTATATACATTCTGAGGGTGCTACATAAACTTTAAATTTGTTTAAGGGGTGAGTTTTGGTATTAGGGATCTTTCTATGGAAAGTCTGACAAGGTAGTTTACTCGCCCCCTTTTAAAAAAAACCGTATATCACGTTTTATTAATTTCTCCGTAATTTTTTTATGAAGTAACGGAGAGTACGAGGCAAAGCAAAAACAGTGTGAACATATAATTTTAGACGCTGCTCGAGGCCCGGCAAACTGCTCGAGTCGAGGCCAAGGCCCTTGCAAACATTATTTTACGTTTTACAAAAGCCGGAATTAATTATAGTGAAAAATTAAATCGCTACAAGACAGAAGATAGACCTATTTTAGTCCACCAACCCTACTTTTTTAAAACTGGAAATACATAACCACAACGCTCTATTTACCACCAATTAATTCGTTGGACATGTTTTTCTAGTGATATTCAAAGCAAAGTGAAAATAAATAATTAATCGCCGCCTTGAGGTCGATCCAACAAAAATCAACAACCGAGGCATGTCGCTCCTGTCTCGGACCCGTTTTTGGTCAGATACCTATGTACAATTCGTGCAAGGAGGAATTGAAACAAAAATCCCTCCATACGAACCAAATTCCTTAAGTATCAATTCTCAACGGATGATATTCAAACTGCTTCAGTCTCATATTGAGGCAGTTTATTGTGCCTCAATGCCTTTGTACGGATGTGTATACCCGGCTTTAGATGGCTGTGAAAAGTTAGCAGTGGCGTATAGAACGTTTCTCAATGTTAATTTTTTTCAACGGAAGCAAAAATTACACTTTTTGAATAATTTTGATTTTATAAAAAATTATCGAGAATTACAAATTAATAAATCAGTGTTGATTCAAGCCACGTTGTCGGATTTTCCGGAAAAAAATACTTAATACCCTCTAAAAATAGCCTCTAAAAAAATATATAGTAGGCCCCGTACTGATACCTTTACGGTGACACTTGATTCTGTAGGAGCATTAAGAAAACCTGTATGTGTATATACCGGGTGATTTTTTTTACCGGAAACTTTCAAATATATCGAAAAATAAGTACTCTATGAAGATTACTACATATTCGGATTCAATGGCTGAGTACGTAGGATTTGCCAAAAACTTTTTTTTTAGATTCATGATTCATGAACTTTTTCAATATCTCCTACTGAGCCTTTGCATACGATTTTGAAGTACCTACGTTTGCAATAAATAAATAAAAATTACCGCGTTTTCCCTGTAAATAATCCAAATTAGTTTTAAAACATTTATTTCTCAAATTTTCAATTACTGAAAAATTAGTTGTCAAAACTACTATTATCGTGGGATACTTGGTTTACGCGATTTCCTTCGCTCATGACTTATCGGGAGTGCTTAATTAAATCTGCTTTTAAATGAATGTATTTTTTTTGTATTTTGTTTTAAAGATACCATTTCTTTCGTTAAATAAAAATAATTTTATTAAAAATGTTTTATTATGTTCACATTTAACGTTTCTGTTATTTCTTTCCTTGTTTCCGTTTCTGCGTTTTTTGTGAAAAACCCAAAATAAACGTAGAAAGAAAGAAAGTAACTTTCAGAAACAACTCATTTTCATCAAGCGCCCCGAAGGGAACAGAAAACTACTTTCTAGTTATGCTAAAAGTAGTTTATTCACCAGCCATTTACATTTCTACAGGTAACAATTTCCCACTTATTTGAAATTTTCAAAATGAATAAACTTTTTTCGATTCATGATGGATGACGCAGTAATCGACGAAATTCATTTTTTTTCGATTTCTCTTACTGAGACCTATGAGACTGAGCTTAGAAGTGCTGCAGAACATGTGGTGTCATCATAATGGTTGTCCAGCACCAGCACACTATTCGGTGGTACCTAGCACGTGAAGTACTCGATCGTCATTTCAATCAAGCAGACACAATTCTCCGTTGTGTACAGTCATTTGAAATGCGGATTAATAAGAGCATTAAAGTTGTAGGGCATTATTTTCAGTATTTACTTTAATTGAAAGATGATGAGGCGAGGGGACTCATGTAAATCAAGCATTCTGATAAGTGAGAGGCAAAGAGACTCATGTAAATCAAGTACCCTAATAGTCGAGAGGCGAGGAGACTCACCTAAATCAAGCACCCTGATATATGAGAGGCGAAGGGACGTTAATCAGCTACCCCGAAGAGAACACAAAACTATTATACTACATCCACGTCGTTGTTCCTGGTTTACGCAAAAAATTGTTTGTTCACCAGCCATCTACATTTCTACAGGTAAGAATTTCTGTTATTCGATATTTGCAAAATGAATGAACTTCATTGACGGGAATTTCGAGTATTTACATAAAATGTGGTACTTTTATAGCAAACGGAGGAAAAATCGAAAAATATTGAACTTTGTCGTTTCCAGCGGCATCTTATTCATGAACAGAAAACAATGTTTCAGACAAATTATACGTACTTTTAGCCATACAATCCTAATTTGCAATAAAAAATAAATGTTCCTATTTAAAATTTCGAAGTTATGCCCCACCGCACCAAAAGAAAGGGGAAAAGGGACTAAATTTGGCACTAATGTATTTCCATTTTCCTCCTTGGAAATCATCCCGTATATATATATATATTTTAAGTGGCTTATTAACCATGAAATATAAAAAGCACATTTTATAAGAAATACCTATGAATCGCCTCATAATTTTCCGCAAACAGTGTAGGTTATAGTAACTGCTCTACTGTTACAAACTACATAATATATGTGACAAAGTGGGTATCAAAGGGTTGAATCAAGGGTTGAATAGTTTTTTAGACGAGTTTTGACTTCTTGTGAAAACCAAGTCTCATCTAGGAATTTTCTGAAGATTTCTTTCTGATTATTCCTTAATATCTTCCATTGCATTTTGAAAAATAGGTATAATAGGTATAAGTATACATAAATTTAATCTCTGTAATTAGTACTGAAAAAACAATGTATGTATTTAAATCTAAATATCTAAATTTTGAAATTTTTGCAGGGCAGGGCAGGCCATCGAAAATAAAATGTATAAATTTTTTATGGAGATAATAAGTAGGTATAATGCTATACTAAATGTTACCTTTTGTAATATAAGCAACAATAATTCATAATATTCCCATGACTGTTAATATATCACACCACCCGGGTTTATTAAATGGCACAAATTAACGCCGTTATAAAATTGTCTTCATTTTATGGGTATATTGAAAAACACTTAAAACTATTTTTAGTTCACATACTAACATCGCGACACCAAAAGAGATTTTCAACTACAACCATCCAACTTATTCAAAAGGACGTGCTGCACTGAAGTTGTCATGAATGTTTTCAGTTGTAAAGGCACGGAGGGGAGAGTGTGGGCGCAGTCTTTGGCGCCAGCTGTCTGGCTAAGCTGACTTGTTAAGTGTGAGAAGTAACAAGCCAAGAAGGCCCGCTGGTTTGGAATTTGTTCGGTACAGCAGGTGGACCGCTTTTGATACGGGCCTAATCAAATCCACCAGCTTTTGGTCGGCGGAAGGTTACAGGTACGAGGCAGGGGGCATTTGATGTTTTAACGCCACTTGTATCATCTGCAGGTAACGGCTGGGCTGGAATAACGTATTGATAAGCATATAAAATAGAAATCTAGTTAAATGTATGCGATATTTTTAATAGCAATGTGTTTGTTGTTATTAATTATACATGTAAAATATTCAATTTTGAGGTGCGATACTTACCTATTTCTAGTGGAAACAACGTTAATGCCCGTTTGCACCGAAGTTAATAAGCATTACATAAAAATAAGAAATGCTTAAGTATCTATAAGCTTTTTGTATTGAACCATATGTTAAGATCTTCTTAAGTATGGAAACATATTCTTAAATTTAAGCCTCAGTTTGACAGCGACTTATGAAGTTCTTTATTCAAACAGACTTGGAGCGTGCGCAAAACACTAAAATTTCAAAGAAAAAAAACGCGGAAAATGCAAATAAAATGGTCAGTGTTAATGTGTGTGGTATTAAAGTAGGTAGTTGTAAAAAAGTATTGTAGATATTCGATTGAACGACATATTTGAAGATGATTTAGATGTTTTGCAAATTATAGGTTTTGGGTTTCCCAAATTAAATTGTACAAGATCTGACTATTCCCATACAATGGACGAATTGAATTTTTATAAAATATTATGTCTTACAAAACAGACTTGTCTGCGAATTTTACCGTTGATAGAGGAAGTACTAGAATTTTGAGGAAATTATTATTTTTATTTTATCTCTGATAACTAGTTTTTTGGTCAACAAACACCATAGACATGACACGACAAATCGAACACCGAAACCTAACCTAACCTAATTTTTCATAAGTCCATGAGCAAAATAATGAAGAAAATCAGAAAGAACTAAAATACCTAACATAAAGTATTGAAAGTTACTAGATTTCTGCGTTGTTGCCAATACATAAACATACTTTGCTAAGTATAGTTTATGATGCGTCGGTGCAATGCTCTAAAAAAAATAAGTATAACTTAATTTTAAGAACAACTTTATTAAGTTGTTCTTAGGATAATGTCGGTGCAAACGGGCATAAAGTATCGTTATGAGATTTAAGGTACCTAAATAAATATTGCTTCTTTTCTCTTCTAATTTTTCCATACTTCTTATTGCTTCAGAAAAAATTAGTAAAATGTAATGTGGGGCAAGATAGAAAATCCCTGTAAAATTTATCTATAAAATAATTCGCTGTTTATTGTATAAGCAATGTTTATTTTTTTATTAAACCCACAAAAATCTAGAATTTGTGACTCAGTCGAATTACTGAATGAAGTGAAGGAGAGACAGAGGCTTTATATAAATATTAATGTTAAGATACAATAATTATTTACATTTACAAGTATTTATTTATTTATTATTTTATTAGCGGTATCGCCCTTTATTTACAAACATAATTACAATTATAGAAAATTTACAGTAAAAATTGCTTACAAAAGTAAACATTTATCACCTAAAAAACTGATAAACCAACTAACAATACTTTGTATGATAGTTTCTTACAAACAAGACACAGAATAGAAATGGCTTATTAAAGTACAGAAAATAACAAGATTTTTTTTAATATAATTTTCAATTTGGTAGGTATTTTGAATTTCTAACCTATGAGTATAATAATATAATGCGTATAAGTTCCACCCTAACAATATCCAATAATTGAAACTATTAATATAGTTTCATCAATCCAAGGGTTTAATGAAGCGAAGCGATAGCGTTTTTAGAAATAGGTTTGTTTTTATAATTATCAGAGTTATTCAAAATAATCATTTTGAGAAAAGTGAAATGGATTAGTTATATTAATATATTTCAGAAGGTAGAATTATGCATTAATTTTCTGAGTTTATCTGAAATTAATTCAGCATATCATTTCCACTTTCAACATTGATCAAGTTTTATTCCAAGATATTTATAATACAAAAGCACTTATAATTCTGAAATTGAAAACATTTTAAACTGTGAATTATGAATTATTTTTTATAGGTTGATCTATGACGTAATAGAAAAGATCAGAAATGTTTTATTTATACGTATACGCTTGCAACCCGTTAGAGCCATTCCTGACTCTGTGTAATAACGTGTTACTTTCCCTGTAAAATCTAAAACATCTAGTTCATTTACATATGTTAAAAATAGGATAGGATCTAAAACAGAACCTTTGAGCACTCCCGTAGAGGGCAAGTTCAGTACCTACAGTTTGAACCCGTTGTAAGAGATAATTCTTAAAAATTTTAAGTGCTAAACCACGTACGCCAATGTCTTCTAATCTCTGAAACAGAATATCGTAAAACTAAACCACTTTTTAAATTTTCATTTTGACTAGTTATTGACTATAGTTAGTGACTATAGAAGATTAGCTCGCTAATAGCGTTTTCTGGTACTAGTGCCTTTTTGAAAGCCGAACTGATTTTTACTTAACAAATTATAATTTGTAGGTACTAAGAAAATTCGTTAACCTTGTTTTAATATGTTTCTCAGATATCTTTTCTGAACTATTAATAATTGTTATAGATCTCTAATTTAACATCATGCTTCCATCACCTGCCTTAATAAATTGGTATAGTTATAGATTTTTTAAATCCTTCAGAAACATTTCCAGAAATAAGAGAGTCGTTTATTATATGCTTCAAACATTTTAAGAGATTTATTATATAACTTTTTATTTTTTTATATTTTGTGTGAACCATGGGCGGAGCTACAACTTTTGCTTGGGGTGGGTCCAGAGCTGCAAGCGCTATGGAGGCCTAAAAAAACTCACAATCAGCGACTTCTCCATATTTGAATAACACGTCTTGATTTGATCCTAAAAAAAGGCACGCAATCACCGACTTACCGATATGAACAAAGATGATGATATTAGATCTTTTTTTCTGGAGTGGGCACTGGGTTTTCTTGGGTGGGCCATGCACACCCCTGTCCCCATGGTTTGAACTTTTATATAATACCAATAATCTCGTGTATATCTTAATAAATATGTGTTTAATTTTATCAAAATTTTATAATTTTTATATATTTGTATTATTGTATATGATATACAGGGTGTTTGTAAATAAGTGCGAAATATTTTAAGGGGTGGTTGCCGAAGTTATTTTGTGAAAAAAAGTTCATGTAAACGTAGGTCGAAATATGTTTTGTTTCCGAGATACAAAGTGTTTAAATTTTAATCTTTTATTTATTTTTATTAATTACTTCAAAGATATTGACTCAAAATTTGAAACACGCTTTGGAGGGAAAAATGGACATTTTTTGGGATGATCCGAGTATTTCTACTTGCACCAGTGACGTTCGTGCGAGAATGCCACAACTTTTTTTAATAACAAAAATGGTACGCCACTGACTTCTTCCCGTTTTGATATATTTTTTTTAAATATTCACCATCAATTCTGAATGAAATTCTCTTAAATTTTTTTCGTAGGATGCACCGTTTTTGAGGAAAAAAACATATTTTATTGTAGGTTTTGTTAATCTTTTATTAAAGCGTGGTCAAAGTAAAAATGCAATTCAACGTTGAAAATAAAAAGTTGATATTAATGTGGGTAAAAAATTCTTTGATTTAGAGATAGATGTTCAAAACTCTGAAATAATTAATAAAAATAAATAGAAAATTAAAATTTAAACACTGTATGTCAGAAACGAAGAATATTTCGACCTATGTTTATATGAACTTTTTTCCACAAAATAACTTCGGCAACAACCCTCTAAAATATTTGGCACTTATTTACAAACACCATGTATATACAGTGTGTCCCAGAAATAACGCAAAAAATTCGTATTTTATTTTATGTTGAGTTTTCATAAAAACGCTGAAACACGTCAATTAGTATATAAGAACTGTCGTTTTGTCATGTTGCCTAAACCTTTTTTGTACCGTTTCATAAACCTATGACGACATCGGCATTTTTTTAAATAGCACTACCTAATTTTTTAGGCATAAAAGGATAGCCCTTTTGAAGGGAATTGCATCGATATAGGGTTTAGCTTAGTTTACTTTAACAGGTGCGAAAAGAAGCCAATAATTAGAATGGGCATGGTTTAAAATAACAACAAAAGTAGATACCTATCACATCTCTTCCGAATTTAGATGTTCTAAATGAAACCAACTTTCAAGATTTTGATTTTTAGATGAAGCGGGAGATTTAATATCATAATCAAAGGAATCATAATTTTCTAGAAAAGGTTCAACGGAAAGAGGTTGTTCGAATTCGACAATTTTTGCTTCTTCAGACATATTGTAAATTTCTAAGTAGGATAACCATTGTGGCATGTACTTATGGAGGCTGGTATGAAAAGATCATCTGCCGATTAATATGGAATATACTTATACGTCACCATCAGGGGCGTCGGCGGGAATTTCTTTAATTAAAAAACTGTGAGCATTTACCGAATAACTTTTAGTATTATCATTTTGATTTCTATAATAATAGATTGGAATATTTATTAATCTGTCTGGATTACATAAGGACTATTTAGAAAAATTTATGAATGATTGTAAATTTTTAAAAACATTGAAACCTATATATATATAATTGCATTAGAGGATTTTGAATTTCGATGTAAGGTAATAGGCAGGTTAATTTAAGGGCGTTTATTTCATTAGGAAAATTTTCGTTTTCTTCGAGTTCTATATAGGATTATTCCGGTCTATAGCTGTAGGAAAACTTGGATTTTGTTGAGAGTCTTCTGGTATTACGTCATAGTGTTCTTGAATGGGCGGGTCATAATCTTGATAAATGGGTGGTAAATTTCTTGAGATTGTTCTTGGTAATAATTTTCTTGATAGTAATCTTTTTCAGTTATGTTTTCTTTTACATTGCGAAGTTCTTCTGATATCCAATTTCTTGGTCCTGTTGGCTGGAATGTATTTTGGAATGGAATGGAACTGATGCGAGAACAGTGCCACAGCGAAAAGGGGAATTTGTAAATACTTTGTGCTTTGGTTTGTTGTAGGTACATGTTTTTATGTAGATTGGGTAGGTTCGGATCACAGCGGCTAGGCAATGTTTTGAAGGTGGAAGGATTTTTTGGAATGGAATGGAACTGATGCGAGAACAGTGCCACAGCAAAAATGGGAATTTGTAGATGTTTTGTGTTTTGGTTAGTTGTAGGTACATATAGGTTCGCCAGATCACAGCGGCTAGGTATTGTTTTGAAGGTGTAACGTTTTGTTGAAATTGTGGTGTGTGATTCGGGCCGTGGGGCCTATCAAGCTAAAATATTTTCAGCACTTAGGCCCCATTGGGCCCCTTGTGCATTCTCCCAGCGAGAGGTCAACTCTCCTGAACCGTTAACCAGCCTATCAAGGAGAAAAAGGTGACGACGTTGCTCAGGGGGATCTCTCAGATGTAGGCCATAGAAGGCATCCGTTCTCCTAGCACGGATTCTCTCGTTGAAGAGACACCAGTGCACTCGCAGAGTACATGGAAAACTGTCTCGTCTTCCTGCTCACAACCTCTACAGAGAGGTGTTTCGCACTTCCTCATATTGTAGAGGTGTTTCCTTAGCCAACAGTGTCCGGTCTAAATATCCGTCACCAGGCGAAGGCTTACTCTGGACATAGCCAGGTATTTTTTGGCTGTGTGTTTGCTGGGGTGTCCTAAGAACTCCCTAGCAATTTGACAGGTGTTTATTTCATCTCACCGTATTCTAAACTCTTTGTGGGTGAAGCGAAGCATAGTTGTCAGAGCCATCTCTTTAGATAAATCAGTTTCTAAAACGCGTGATTTTTTAGCACGATATCCATACGATTGCCGTTGCAAGAATTCTTTTAATTTTAGATACTTTCCAATATCGATGTTGCTGTAGAGACTATAGATTCAAAATAACTCTGAGCATCACATATATTGACCATAATGAAGAAGATTTCATACTTTTGTTCAATTCAGAAAAATATAGCAGTTCATTTTCTGAAAAAGATAATGTTATTCTCAGTACTGTAATCACACATTTTTTTGATATATCTTCTTCGATTTTTCTGGTAATGAATTATACTCTATTTGCTTTGCTGATTCAATAATTTCTGGAGAAGTTAATGTGAATTCTTCCATCTCAAATAATAAATAGTTATTTTTATGGATTTAAATGGGAACAATATGGTGATTACTGTGTATAACCTAAGTTATTTACTTAATAAGGCTCGTCTCATAGCAACCACAGACGACTTGGTGAAATTATTATTATTCATTAAAATTAAAATTGATCGACGAAAAAATTATGTGGCTGGTTTAATAGACTCGGATGCGCCTCGTCTATTACTAGGTATTAAATCTTGTACATTACGGTCTGTACGAGGGTCCAAAAATATTAAGCTCGATATCGTTGTACGAGGCTTTGGTCCAAGATCTGGTGTAGTGCTCCGTTATGGCCATACGCATTTAATTCAGAGGTTACACTTAGTCTGGTACGTGGTGCTAGGGTACAATGCGGTGCTTCGTCATAGCCGCTTACTTAGGCATACAGAACGCAGTCTGTCGCGGTGGACAGTGTTAACGTGTTTTTTTTGCGGTCTTTTCTCATTCTAATTTTAAACAATTTGTTTCTAAAATCGCCCTCTGTATGCTACAACAGCGCCTGCCTGCGGCTCGTTTGATCTCGGAGTCCCAGACATCGTTTTTTGTACATCCAAAATTTGGGGCCCGGCGCAATTTTGAAGCACCATCATGCTCTACTACTGTAAATACGTAGGTCATTCAAAAAGATCACAAAGAGATTTAGAGTTTGGTATTAACAAATAGAATATTATACGTACAATCAAGATTTGCTATTCAACACGGTTGGATATACTATCATTTTCATTTTTTGTATTTGTAGTTTGTACATTAATTTATAAATACAGTATTGTGTACATTCCGAGAAATTTTTGAAGGACCTAAATAAATAATAATAATGATAGCGTTTTCAACTGTATTATAA
The DNA here is from genome assembly GCF_000390285.2 of Anoplophora glabripennis. NCBI lineage: Eukaryota > Metazoa > Arthropoda > Insecta > Coleoptera > Cerambycidae > Anoplophora > Anoplophora glabripennis. Next base: position 74,654 of record NW_019417351.1, on the reverse strand, counting down.
TATGTGCTAGAGTTAGGGTTGCCAAGTTGGGTTAAAAACCGCAAAATGGGCGCTTTCATACAGTAATATTGTACAAAATATAAAATTTCGGTTACCGCAAATTTTGATGTTTTTGAAACATCCATGTGTTATTTAAATATCGATAAAAAACAATATTTACTTATACTCCGCGGTCGAAATTATCGAGAGTGACTAAGACATAATATAAATACACTATTACTATAATGCGCATAAAATATAAAATGATTTTTATAACGGTTCAATATTATTTATCTTTGTCGATCTATATTCTATTTCTGTCATTTGCACTTGGTAGGGAATAGGGAAATTCTTTTTTAATGGGTGTAATTCCATTGCTATAATAAATTTGTAAATTAAAAAAACACAACTGGGACGTTTTAAAATGCTGTAATAATTAAAATAGATCAGTGTCGGTTATAGCAAACCGTAAAAAAATATTAGATGTTATGTTTTATTATCTTTTTCAATATTTTCTATATCTTGTTGCCTTTTACGCAGACACGCCAATGGATTTTCGTTCCCCGCACGCTTCATCCCCCTTACTAGTCCAAAAGCTAGCGATGAGTCACTCTCTATAATTTCGACCGCGGAGTATAAATGTATTTTTTTTTTCTAATCTAATCGCCACGGTAGCGTAGCAGTTGAGAGTGCGGTGGCAAGTATTTCTCGGACAGGCTTCCTATTCTGGTCCGAGTTCGATCCCCGGCGCCGGCGCCGGCGCCGACGTCAACACTGGCAATGTCGATGGATAATGGCTGTTTGTCCGCGTTTTTTCAAGTGGGGGGCTACCTTTCCGCACAGCCTTTGGCTTTGGATTTGGAGGTTGTCTCATTTTTGTGGTGTGTTTTATGTTTTTATGTTTTTTTTAATTAATCGTAGTTTGCGATAGGTAACGTGCTAGTATTTGTTATACTTATCTTGATTGTGAATTATTTTTATTCTTCAATGTATAGTTCTATAGTACCGTGAACTGTACAGGGTATAACTTTAAGTAGGTACTTTAAGTGGAGGTCAGTTTTTTAGGAGTGGTGGTATGTGTTAACCTAAATAGGAAACCAAAATTATCTTTTTATTTAAACAAAAAAATAGTCGAGTTGTAATAAGTTTTTTATATTGCGCTTTAATTCTTGTTTAGGAATTAGCTTGGTAAGTTGTATGGGTGCACTATTTGCGTCGTATCTTTTTAAAACTACTGTTAGAGAGAGACACTGTATGGCTTAGCGACGTGTTATTTTAAAGTCACATTAAAAAAAATTCTATTTAAAAAAACTACAATTCTTTACATGATTTATTAAATGTTGACATATTGAAATACATTACCTACTAATTGTAAAAAAATCTAATATATGTTTAAAATCATTATTTTTGCCGTTTCAAAAAACGTACATAAAATAAATTAAAATACTGATCTGATTGATATGAAATATATTTTTTTAATAGTTTCAAGTGTTTACAAACAATTATGTGTTACTATTTTTTGTAAGACGTATATGTATTTAATTTGTGAATCTCAGTGTCAATGACTTCTGACATTGACCTAGTTTAGCTAACTCTATACTACTATCACGTAAAGTAGAAAGAAACGCATTTAGGGAAGTTAAAGCAGGTAATGTTAATAAGTTAAAGAAGTCTAAACAAAATCGGTATGTTTCTACTCTTTGTTCTTATTCAGCCTCTTCAGCAAGCAATAGGTGCTAGACATATTAAATTAATCCAAAGTAAACAAAACATCAACAAAATTAAATCGTGAACTGTTTAAATTTAAGCAGAATCCGATCCTGTTCCGAATGCTTACGAAGAACAACGGAGGTTAGCCTATCCGCCTCTAAAATGCCGCTACTGCCAGTGTATAACGGGTTGATAAACGGGTAAAAACAAAGTGCCACATTAATTTGACAAAACTGTATGACCGAATACGTCACCGCTTCATTCTGTTACATTTTTATTTTCGTTAGTGAAGTGTCTTTGAGTAGTTTATAATTTTGTAAATTATTTCAGTGTTTAGTGACGGTACAGTGTATTTTTGTTTTTTTGTTTCCAAGTTTTTGCATATCATGAAAAAGTATATATATACGAATCAAGAAAGAATTTATATGGTCAGAGTCTCCTTGTCAGGAGAAAACGATGCTGTTGGAAGAAAACGATTACAGATGGATTAACCGACCTATAAGTACCGAATAAGACATTTTTTTGTCAAATTGGTTGAACATTTAAGAGATTATTATGAGAATGAACGCCCATACGCTAATGCTGGATTGGAACGAACTAGGAGATTGAGAAACTTTGAACTAGAAATTTTAAACTCCGTGAAAGAGGATCATGTTACCAGAACTCGAATATTGTCCACAAGATTTCAAGTATGTCATATGCTGTAAGAATCAGATTATTTAATTAATTTGTATGTGTATTATTTATTTATTATTGTTTGAGTTTTCTGTTAGATTACTTGTTAGGTACATACCTACCTACTGTTTCATAGTTTAACTATTTAAAAGAATTACATTTTCGTTTATATGAGATGGTAGGGCTCGTGGCAGACACCTTGACACCAACTTAATAAAAGTAACGCGCCAAGTTAAAATGTAATTCTATTGCGTTTTCTTTTCCTATCACAACAGTTAAGATATTCCAATATCTTATATATTGTTCTGTATAATATTTCTTTGATATTGTGGTTAATTAATTTGTATTATCAATCTTTTATTAGAACTTTTAAAGTTATTTTATAAATAAGCAGTAATTTAACGTTTGTGTTAGGGAAATATTTAATTTTGACGTTTACCAATACAAATCGTTGGCTGCTTTGAGGCTGCCCGTATGAGCGTTCCGATGTAACGCAAGCCAGGGATGCCTGTAATGGAATCATTTTTACGTTTTAGTTTTTTTTCGTAGGTTTTACATACTTCTATACTTATCCCTACCGACCTATCAATTTAATTAATTTATGTTTTTATAGAAAATCAAGAAATATCGAGAGCCTCGAGGTAAAGTGGATTAGCTTTCTCTCTAGACACTATTACAAAAGAGTTCTCAGACCGGCTAAATACTTTCTGAATAGAAAAAAAATAAAATAAAATAGAAAATGGGAAAATTGCTCCCTTAACAGCAGATCACATTAACAGTGCTCAAGTCTTTTTTGTTCTACCTACCAAACCTTCCTATTTTAGAATAATTTATTTTGTTTAATATTCTAATTGTTGGAAATTAGGGCTAATAAATAAAACTAGAGAAGTCTGCTCAGGTCAGCGTTTATTGAAGAAGTGCTTTTTAGATGGGCTTATGATACATATTTCTACAGTTATCAATATACCTCTTTGAGAAAGGCATGGACCAAGTTCGGTCTTAATAAATAAACAGAAATGTAAAGTAAACACACTTAGATTAGTCCTATGAGTTTTAATTTTTGTTACTGTATATTTCTCATAGTATTCAACACTAATTAAGAATATCATGTTTGACAAACAATAAACACAGGTCAAAAACATTAAAATTAAATTATAATTATTATAAATGGATTTTTTAATCAAAATAATAATAATTACATTTATATATTCTTGATCTACTAAATATGACATATTTCATGTTTATATTATATTGGTCTGATCCTATTTATTTCCCTTTTTTCGTATTTACATACAGATTTTATGTAGTCCTTTGTTTTTTAAATTTCTTTTCATTACAAAATCAGCTGTTTTATCTAAATATTATTTACACTAGTTCTTGTTAAATAAAAAAATGATTTTTTTTAAAAAGTTTTATTTATGTTGAGAAAAAGATGGGACGTTATATACTACGTTTTTAACATTAAATCTGACAATTATTTATGTATATGCCCTACTAAGTACAAATGCGACTAAAACTACATTAAATTGGGGAATTGATATGAAAATCGAGCGAAATTTTTCTGTTGTAAACGGGTCGATGACTAAGGGATTGGAGTTCCATATGGCAGCCGGCTCGTAATAACAAATTAAAAACAAATCTGTAATATGTAGATATGATGGTATGCTGATGTAGAAAGGAAAACACAGATGCGATGTTGTAAATCAGTATTACGGCCGGCTTGGCGGGGAGCGGGATGGAAGAACAGTGAGAAGTGTTTCTGGGAGACACGCAGTTTGCACCAATAATTTTTTACAGATTGTCNATGTCTGAAGACTCTCATGGAGGCTTTTTCATTCTGCCCGGCCGACGGCGATTGATTTCGTAACCGTGGCGGGTTTTTGGTTTGAATTGGAAAGGTAGGTGAATATGATTGTTTCGCCTCCTTTTCAATTCAGCGGTCTCCGGCATATCCGTAGGTACAAGGTTATGGTTTTTATGAATATACGGGGTGTTCTGAAATCCTGAAGCTCGCTCGAAGGGTGGAATACGACAAGATGCTGTGAAACATGCGTCAATAATATTATTTTTATTTACTAAATTATTTAAATCTAAAAAAATATTTTGTCCTAATAGTAATTTAATTGTTGGGGAGTGGCGGGGGAATTTAGGTACGTTTAGAAAATTTGAAATGTACAGGGTTATTTTAATTTCTCCAGTAAATTATTTTGGAGCGGGGCCATGTCGTGAAAATAAACATTCATAAAAGTTTTTCGGTTTATTGGGGGGTCAGCTTGTGATGACCTTGGATTTGACCTTAACCAATATTATCAGTCATTTGGAAGGTTAACTTATTTTTTTAATAGAAACGTCTATTTTTCAAAAGAGCGGATAATTTCACGTCACAATACATAGTTTCGTTTTTGATGAAAGTGCCTTTTGAAATTCATCCCAAGGTCATTACATCTAACTTTACTTAAATAATTGTTAGGAGTAATTCTGGTTAGAATCATCTGCTTTAGAGGTTGTGAACTTGAGTTTGACCTTGGCTCCTTTTCAAGGTTATTTTTTAATAAAACAGAAGCAACTATTTTTACCTCAGAAATGAAAATAAAGGAAAATTTTACGTCTGAATATATAATTTGGTTTTTGGTGACCTATGAAGATCAAGGTCGATCCTGCATTTTCGAAATAGTAATAAATAATAAAGAAACTTCATGATCTGTTTCGGGTCAATTAGGTTATTTAAATGAGAACTCCTATTTTTAGCATTACCCAGGAATAATGTGAACGTAGTAGCCCTGGTAGCAAAATCTTGCACAAGACACTTATACATACAAGACTGCTGCGTACTTGCTGAAATCTGCATCAGTTTACTGCAAAATTCATTGTGCAATTGTCTTGATCAAAGCTTTCAATGGATTTGATTCTGGGCATTTGAGCACAAAGGGGTAAATTAAAGCAAGTGACTATGTTGCATATTACATTGCTCAGTTCTGCAGCAAGTCTGCAACACGTTGACTTATGGACTCAAGTACTTTTGGTTAAGTCTGGTGCAAGTATTAAGTTAGACACTTGTAAAAGTATCTTGCATAAGAAACGATATAAATTTCAGCAATAGACACAAAACAATCTGACACAATTTGGCTATTTCAAGTAAACGTGAAACTACTTGTATTAGAATTTCACACGATTGTGCTTCCAGGGAGGCTCTCCTTTTGGTGTGCTTTATTAACGTGAGTCCTCTTGCATCTCACAATGGTGCTTTATTAACGTGACTCCCCTTATCTCTCACAAGTGATGATGGAACTATGAGAAAAACTTATTTATTATCGGCTTTGCTCGAAGTTATTACCATTTACTTCAATGAGCCTCTGTTCAAATCTTTCAACTGTGTACAATAATACTTCTCTAGGGATTTCTCTACACGTAACTCTAATCATTTTAAATCATATTCTCCCTTGTTGTATATTTTAGGTGTTCCCAAAGGAAGAAATCTGGGAAAGTTATGTCCGATGATTGTGGAGGTCAAGCAACTAGACCACCTCTTCCAATATACTTATCTCGGTAATGTGTATTTAAAAGCGCTATCACAATTCGAGTGTCCATCTGTACCTACATTTTATGTCTATTTCCACTCAAAGTGGGATATAATTTCTTAAATGTTCTAAAAAGACATTCGAGTTAACGTTTCCTTAAAAAAAATAATTGCCCGATGAGATAATCATTAATTATTCCACACCAAACATTTACACTCCAACGATGTTGATTATCCACTGGTCAGTACCAGTAAGAAATCTGATCAGATCAATAATGACAAATATGACAATTCAACTCACCATTATTAGCTTCATTAGAAAAAAGGACGTAATTAAATAAATTCGGATACTGCGAAATTATTCGAAGAGCCCATTGACAGATAATTACCCTATTAGGGAGTTAATGCTTCTGTTAAAGTAATATGATACGGATGATATTCATTTCTTCCCAAAATTCTGATAACGGTTCTCTGAGGTATTCCTAATCTGAAGATTAAGGTGAACCAATTCTTAGAACAACCAAAATCCTAACATCTCTATCATCATACTCATGTTATTCTCGAGTTCTTCGTAGATATTTATTTAGATCTTTTTGTTCAAGTCTATGAATAGTAATGTGATCAGGACGGTGCCTTTGTGGATATCGAGTTCAAATAGTCTTGACGCTGCATGATAATTACCTCGACATTCTCCTAAAATCATGGGGTTAGTCAGCCAAGTCAATGAAGTTAAAGATGGTAAAAAATTAATTAAAATTGAATGGTATAGGAAGACAATAGGCAAGTTCGGTATTGACATCTAGATGCTTTAGATATACCCCTTTGTCTTTGTATCTGCTACAATTAGAAAATAATAAAACACATCTAGAGCATCTAGATGTTAATACCGAACTTGCCTAATGATGTCCAAATTAGATTTTAATTGATAGTGTAATTCCGATGATAATTATTCAAATATCAAGAAATTAGAATAGTGATACAATGCGGTGAACACTAACGTAGTTATTCCTGGGTAATGCTAAAGTAGCGTTATCATTTAAAATATACAGGGTGTTTCATAATTGGATGTCAATATTGAAGGGTGTTAATCTGTGCGTGATTTTAAGACAAAAAGTTCATATAAACATAGGTCCGTTTTCGCTTTATTTTTGATATACAGGGTGATGAATATCTGTTTGTAAAATTGTTTTTTTTAAGAACTCCGAAACTAAATTAGATAGTTTTATAAAACTTAGTATGTGTAAACTAGGTGCAGAGACACGTCTTTTGCATAATAAACGAATTTTCATTTTTAACCAGTGGCGTCCCAATTAACTTCAACCTCATTATTTTGAATGAAAAAAATGATACGCCACTGCATTTTTGAAAAACAAAAATTATTGTATAAATGGTGCTTTATTTTGTAATAAAAAAGATCTCTTGAGTTTTTTTCTTATCTTGCACTGTTTTTTAGTAAAAAAATAAAGAACAACATACTAACCCACATTGAGCCAAACAGAAAGCATGATATAAAGATTACCTAGTAGGCTGTGGTTGTTGATTACTGTTGTGATTTATTAATTTTGACAGTTCAGTTCATTCAACTCAATTTTGATACTTAAAATACCTGTACAGTGTTATTTGATAATGGTTGAGTTTACTAATCAAGAGTTGGCAGACATTCATTACATGTATGGCTTGGCTGATGGCAGAGCGCCAGAGGCTAAACGATTATATCAAGAGCGTTTCCCGAATAGAGTCACACCAGATAGACGAACATTCTCAAACATACATAGAACGTTGGCTGAAACAGGTACTTTTAAGCCAAATAATCAATTAAAAGGTGCCCATCGGACTACTAGAACTCCAGAAGTTGAAGAAGCAGTTTTAAATTCAATTGATGAAAATCCTAATATTAGCACTAGACAAATTGGAAATAACTTGAATATCTCGCACATTCTAGTTTGGAGAATTCTTCACGATTTTCTGTTATACCCGTATCATATTCAACGGGTCCAAGCCTTACTTCCTCGAGATTTTCCTTTGCGAATCAACTTTTGTCAATGGTTTTTGGAGAAAATTGCGCAAAATCCCTTGTTTGACTGTGAAATAATGTTTACAGACGAAGCTAACTTCTCTAGAAACGCTATAAGAAATTTCCATAACAATCATGTTTGGGCCGAAGAAAACCCGCATGCAATTGTGAACTTTAACAATCAAGAACAATTTTCCGTGAATGTTTGGGTTGGAATTGTTGAAAATCACTTAATTGGACCTTTTTTTCTGCCACAAAGGCTAGACGGCCGTACATATCGTCGGTTTCTAGAGGAGGATTTGCCCGTATTACTTGAAGAAGTGCCACTTTTAACTAGAAATAGAATGTGGTTCATGCATGATGGTGCACCAGCTCATTTCCATCGAGAAGCAAGAGAATATTTAAATCGCACATTTCATGACCGATGGGTAGGCCGTGGTGGACCCCAACAATGGCCCCCCAGGTCCCCAGATTTGAATAGTGCGGACTTCTTCTTATGGGGGCATCTGAAAACTCTGGTTTACAACACTCCGGTTAACACTGTAGAAGACCTGAGGAATCGCATAAGAGCTTCCTGTGATGTAATAAGGAACACTGACAACATTTTTCAAAGAGTCCGCACTAATATGAGAAGAAGAGCTGAAGCATGTATCCTTGCAGGTGGAGGGCATTTTCAACAACTGATGTAATTGTTTGTTTTTTTCGTTTCACAAAATTGTTATTTGTTGATCGTCAATCGTAATTATTAATAATATTATACAATAATGTGTATAAGTTATCTAGTAAAAGAATTATTTCCATAAAATGTGTAAAAAGTACTTCATTCCACGTACAGATAATTATTGTTGTTCTTTATTTTTTTACTAAAAAACAGTGCAAGATAAGAAAAAAACTCAAGAGATCTTTTTTATTACAAAATAAAGCACCATTTATACAATAATTTTTGTTTTTCAAAAATGCAGTGGCGTATCATTTTTTTCATTCAAAATAATGAGGTTGAAGTTAATTGGGACGCCACTGGTTAAAAATGAAAATTCGTTTATTATGCAAAAGACGTGTCTCTGCACCTAGTTTACACATACTAAGTTTTATAAAACTATCTAATTTAGTTTCGAAGTTATTAAAAAAAAAACAATTTTACAAACAGATATTCATCACCATGTATATCAAAAATAAAGCGAAAACGGACCTATGTTTATATGAACTTTTTGTCTTAAAATCACGCACAGATTAACACCCTTCAATATTGACATCCAATTATGAAACACCCTGTATAGTGACTCAAAACAGATCTTGAGTTTCTTTATTATTCTTTACTATTTCGACTTACAAAAGAAAGACAGAATCGACCTTGGGATGATCTTCAAAGGTCACTTTCACTAAAAATTATTGTATGTATTCTGACGTAAAATTTTCCTTCATTTTCATTTCTGAAGTAAAAATAGTCGTTTCTGTTAAAAAAATGACCTTGAAAGGGTCAAGGTAAAATCCAAGTTCACAAATCACAACTTCTGAATCAAATGATTCTAACTAGAATTACTCTCAACAATTCTTTATATAAAATGAGATGTAAAATTGACCTTGGAATGATCTTCAAAGGTTACTTTTTGTTTCTGTTAAAAAATAAGTTGACCTTCAAATGACCTTGAAAATATGTGATAAGGTCAAATGTAAGGTCATTACAAGGTGACCCCCCCAACAACCGAACAACTTTTGTTAAGATTTATTTTCACGAAATGACTTCCCTCCGTAACTGGAGAAATTAAAATGACACAACCTGTATGTACATAAATTCTCGGTATTTAACAAAGAAATGACTAGTCTTATTATATCATCTCGAAAATAATATATTTTTTTAACTTTTCGGCAATATGTATTATTTTTCCATAAATCTGGAAACTTTTGATGTATATTCATCTGTCTTGATACGTGGTGCCGTATTGTAGATACCTACCCATTAACTAGTGATTGAAAAATTGAACTCGAATCATCTAAATTAATTTACTTTACGTATATTCTTTTAATTGATCGTAAGAAGTATATTTCTTCACTCCAAAATATGAACAGTGTTTTCCTTTGCCGTCTTCTTTCTAATAAATAAAAACAATAGAACGGCATAAAATCACATATAATTTCTGAGGCGGCTATGAACATACTCCATATCATATCAAGACTACCAACCGCTGGGTAACCTTCTGGGTTAATCCTTTGTCCAAATGTGCCTCGGTCTTCTCTACAACTATACGGGTTGTTTAAGTTGGGTATGATATAATTTCATGAATTAACTTCAAATTTGATCCTGTTTTAGTAATTTTTTGATAATAGGTACTCGTATAGAGAGGAAGAGAGGTAGATTTAAAAAACTTTAAATAGGTATTGTTTTTGAAGTGCTAGATAATTTAAAACTTATTCCTGTTTGACGCTTTTTAGTCAAATAAAGTGAAGACTATCTTTTTTTCTTCAAAACTTATATCCTTTTATCTAATTTCCAAAATATTCAGTGGCTTCGAAATTCTTGAGTTATTATTTTAGTCTTTTAATTCTCTGTTCTAAAAAATACCATTAACCTTTTGGAATAAATTGGTTTTTCAAATTCTAAACTTAAGTTTTGTGAACATTTGAAATATAAGTTTGGGATTTGATGTTAAATTTTAAAGGTATATTGTATAAGGATATTAGTTTAATACTTATGTAGTATGCTGCACCGCTAACTGATACGATAGTTCTAGGGTTGCCAACTACCTACTTTAAATTTCGGTGGACGTCCACCACTTGAACTAATTTTTGCATCTGCGTTTACATTTTTATTTGATCATAACTTAATCCAACACATAGTACATATTATTTAAAGTTTATTGCCTATTTTGCAGTAGAGAAGTTTGAAAACAATAACGAGACATGTATTTTTTTGCATGTGTTTTTTTATCAAGAATAAGTATTGGTTGAGTCATAAGTAGAGATTGAAAATGTTAAGGCGGCTGCAATGTGGTGCAGGGTTGGCTGTAGGCCGGGTTTTCTATTATGCAATTTTATTCAAACAAAAAGTGACAACCTTTGCCTTCTTATAATTGCACTCTTTACAATATAAGAGTATACAGCGTGTCCCACTAGTGCGGGAAAGTCCAATATCTATGTTAAAATGAGGAATATATGGATTTTTCTTTTTATTGTGTTGCCACATTTCTCCGAATGTACAAATTAAAAATATATTCAACTATATAGGGTGTTCCACTTTTCCTGGACAGACACCAACTTTGGTTTTTTAAATGGAAACACATTTTTTATATTTTTTTCGGATTCTACATAAAAAATAAAGGGTACTTTGTGTAGAATAGTTCTATTCAAATATTCACAGTTTTTGAGATATCTCGCTTGAAAGGTTTTTCTAGTCGATATTGGTTGCTTACATTTTCTGATACTGACAGGTTATACCAATAGCTACTAAGCCCATTTTTTTATCAGATGTTTAGTAAGGATGACTCTTCCGAATCATGCTCCAAAAACTGGCCTGCGTTATACAGGGTGACCAAAATATCATGTCAAAATTGACAATTGAAAAATCTCGATTTTTTAAAATGCAACGCCCTGTGTATTTTCATACCATGAGGTGCAGAATTAAATTCTCTACAACTTTGCTATACCTGCTCCTATACCAACATTCATTAGTTTTTCATGAAATCTCATTTCTATGAAAAAATGCGAAGTTTACAAATAGTTTATATGTAAAATAACGTAGTAGGCTCCTGTCAAATGATAATCTGGAAAATTTTCGATTCACATAAGGTTTAATAGAAAAGCGACAGTAATAATTGTGAAATGAATTACTCTAAAGAAGAATTAGTAAATAAATAATAGAATAATTAGTAAAAGTCATGGTTACTGTTTATTGGCAAGTCGTATTTACCAAGCTAATAATCCAGATTTACGAAGATATCCTCGTACCAAGTGTTTTGTAAAACTGAAGGAGAGGCAAATGCAAATTATGAGAATACAACAAGAACACATGCATGTGGTAATCAGGATAGTCAAATTAACATTTTGGAATGTGCAGTCCGAAATCCATCTACAAGTGTCAGAGAAATTAGTGATGAAATTAGTATTTCCAAAAGTGTGGTTAATAGAACGTTAAAGGAAAACGACTTCCACCCCTATCATTCTGAGCATCACCAATTCTTAACACAGCAAGATTTTCAAAAGCGTGTACAGTTTTGTGAGTGGGCAACTATAAAGCTAAAACAAGATGAAATTGTTTTTTTCAAAGGTGTTATTTACTGACAAGTCATCCTTTGCCAATACTCGTCGAGAGAGTCGACATAATTATTATCATTACGCCGATCATAATCCCAGATTAATAAGACAAGACGATCATCAACACCGCTTTAAAGTCAACGTTTGGGAGGGAATATGCGGAGAATATGTCATTGAACCACATTTTCTTGAAGGAAACTTAACTGGTAATGGGGTATTTGCAATATTTACAAAACGACTTGCTCCAATTGCAGGGACATATTCCTCTTCATATGACTTGAACAGTCAGTGGTTCCAACATGTTGGTGCCCCTGCACATTCCATACTGGCGGTAAGTTTTCTCATTATGTAAGTTATGTAAATTCATAGAAAAACTGTTTCAGGTTATCCATAAGTGGATAGGTAGCCAATTCCATGGCTTCCCCGATCCCCAGACCTGTCCTGTTTTGTGGGGCTATATAAAAGACAGGGTGTATGAAACCCGACGGGTGTAGAAGATTTACGGGCAAAGATAAGAAATGCTTTTTTGACTCTAACTCCGGAAATGCTGCGAAATGTGTCAAGCAATTTTCGTCGTAGAATTGCTCAATGTCTATAGAAAAATGGAAAACATTTTGAGCGGTTACCTGTTAATTACTAATTTAACTAGGTCTTTATTACTTTTGTTAGAAATGCACGATGTTAATTTACTGTTTTGGAGACTGCATGCGTGTGTTCTTGTTGTCTTCTCATAATTTGTATTTGTTGTTCTTTCAAACCTCTCCTTCAGTTTTACAAAACACTTTGTACGAGGATATCTTTGTAAATCTGGATTATTAGCTTGGTAAATACGACTTGCCAATAAACAGTTACCATTAGTTTTACTAACTATTCTATTATTTATTTACTAATTCTTCTTTAGAGTAATTCATTTCACAATTATTACTGTCCTTTTCTATTAAACCTTATGTGAATCGAAAATTTTCCAGATTATCATTTGACAGGAGCCCACTACGTTATTTTACATATAAGCTATTTATAAACTTCGCATTCTTTCATAGAAATGAGATTTCATGAAAAACTAATGAATTTTGGTATAGGAGCAAATATAGCAAAGTTGTAGAGAATTTAATTCTGCATCTCATAGTATGAAAATATACAGGGCGTTGCATTAAAAAAAATTTTCAATTTTTCAATTGGCAATTTTGACATGATATTTTGGTCACCCTGTATAACGCAGGCCAGTTTTTGGAGCATGATGAGCATGATTCGGAAGAGTCATCCTTACTAAACATCTGATAAAAAAATGGGGTTAGTAGCTATTAGTATAACCTGTCAGTATCAGAAAATGTAAGCAACCAATATCGACTAGAAAAACCTTTCAAGCAAGATATATCAAAAACTGTGAATATTTGAATAGAACTATTTTACACGAAGTACCCTTTATTTTTTATGTAGAATTCGAAAAAAATATAAAAAATGTGTGTTTCCATTTAAAAAACCAAAGTTGGTGTCTGTCCAGGAAAAGTGGAACACCCTGTATAGTTGAATATATTTTGAATTTGTACATTCCGAGAAATGTGGCAACACAGTAAAAAAAAATCCATATATTTTAACATAAATATTGGACTTTCCCGCACTAGTGGGACACACTACCTATTTTTCTACACGCTAAACACGAAACTTACCATAAAATTTATAGATATAGTATGTAATAATAAGTACCAGTAAAAGTTAGCAAAATAATTTCTAACACATCAGGAAAGCGATTGTAGAAAATAATTAAGTTGTTCTAAGTGTTCCGCGGTTAATCGTCTCCGGCGACCGTAAATATCCATTTAAAAAATGAAAATGACCGTTCAACATTTACCGAGGTGGCAGGAGCATATCTAAGAAAAAGTTTTTAATAGATTTTTACTAATGGTGGCTAAGCATCAACTACTTCACATTTTGTAATCCTACTATCCGCGTCATTATACAATAACATGCCGCTGGTTTGAAGCTTCGCATCGATCAATATATTCGATATGTATCTAGCGGCACTCTAATGCCTGCCCTGTCGGCCGGTGAACAATCCAGGTGAGATGTTGGTAGTGCATTTCATTGTCGTTTGTGTGTGTGTGAGTGAGTTTGACGTTTTGCTTGGTCGAATGTATGACACGTGTATTTGTGGCAGTCAATAGCATTGTGCCATATCATGAGCATAGAGCAGCCCACGGCTTGACCATAGATTTAGTTTATTTCTGCTGCTACAACGCGTATTGCCGCTTAATATTATATTACTACTGATTATTTATTTGATTAGTCTTATTATTTTTTGCCTATAATTAAGTTTTCGCTACTTTTTTTCTGAAAATAAGATAATAAAAGTTTGTTTTAAACAGAAAAAAGTAAAAAATTGTCTTTTTTTATTTTAAATGGAATGCAATATTTTTATTTTATTATGAAAGGACAAGAAATACTGTTGTAGGAAGGTGTTTAAAAAAAGTTAAATATTTAACGTAAAAATTGACTATACTTGGTAAAATGAAGTTGGAATTTTTATTTCAAATAGGATTGACAAAAATTTACAATAGATATTTTGCAATGGAACATCTTCATCGGAAACAATACACATATTTGATAATGGTGCAAATGATGTACGCCTGTTGTTGACGGGCGACCATCTGGCCGGTGGCATTCTTCTGGTGTAGCACTACTTGTGCGGTATTATTTATGGCGAGTCTATGGCGCCAGCTGGCCACGGTCACTGATCCAGCCTGGCACATACAAACTCATATCGTCGTCTCTCACGTTGCCTCAGCTAACCGTGGTCCACTAAGCATCTCCGTACATGTGCTGTGCTCCGTTTAGGCCAGCAGCTCGCGTTGAATAATTGAGTTGAAGCTTTTTAATTATGATTATTATGCTGCGTAAAATCTGAAGGTGTTCCTTGTGAGGGTACAAAAATGTGTTACCAAAATATAATTAAAATTACAGTCATAAATATTTTATGAAAAATAATACACTAAGGTCCGGTACTTTGAGTCTCGGTTAACCTTTGGATAAGTAATCACATGATTAGACTGTACATATACATACAGATTTATTTTATAAAACTATATTCACAGTCTAATCGCCTGATTAGTTAATCAAGTCTTAACCGAGACTCAAAGTATCGGGCCTAAGATCATTGGTTATTTTAACACCACATTAGGTACTGGTAAAGTTACATTGAGCACATAATTTTACACTTTTTCTGTAATTCTCTCAAAACGTAAATTTACAAATCAACATGCGTTTATTTGCGACGGACGTCTAAAATGTAATTTTACTAAAAATCAGGGAAAAGAAGAAATAAAATGAATGTATTAAGTATTAAATACATTGTAACATTTCTATAAAGAATATACATTTTACAGACCTACAAGTTATATTTTTCCAAGGCAGTAAGGTACGACGTACCTAAATTAAGGTAAATGATGTTAAACACATTTAAAAAGATGATTGCAATAAATGAAAGTTTTCTTAGAATAAAATATAAATTTTCCATTATACAGGGTGTCCCTGAAAAGGATGGACAACGCTTGACCACAGGTTCCTTGGATGAAAACAAGACTATTTAGCCTAACTTACCAATATACAAAAATGCACGCCTACTGAGATATAGCCTTCTAAATATAGATCAGATAACCTAGTTTTTTTTCAAATAATTTGAAAACTGTTTTTCTTAGTAACTTCAAATTTGGTACACATATTTTTTTATATAAGGGCAATGTAAATATGGAATTTGGTGAGAATACATATACAGGATGTTCTCTCTCTAGTGCCTGTGCCCCACTGGCTATCCCGTAACTTTTTTTGTATGTACGCCAATGACGACAGAATTTATATTTTTAAAAATAAGCACTATTTTAGAAGATTTTTTGCCTCTTACAAAATTTTGATATCGTTTATGGATTTCGAGCAAAATTGGCATTTTTTACGCATTTAATAATGTAAAATCAGTTTAAGATAAATAGAACATTCTAGTACAAGGTGCCATATAACAGAGAAACAAATTTATAACAATAATAATAATTAAAAGGTTCTGTGTCAAGCTAGCTGTGATTTAATTTTAGCTTACTTTGTTTTTTATTGCAATTTATACTTTTGCTGAACAAACTGATATGTTAGTAGTTTTGGGTTATTGTGAAGGAAATTGTTGTGCTACTGTTCGAACATATGCTGAAAGATTTCCTAATCGAAGAACTCCACATCACAAAACATTTGCTAATGCGGAGGGACGCCTTCGGGAAACAGGACGTTTTTTTACCTGTAACATTATATCGTGGATAATGTACGGCCGGAATTATTCAGCTGGAGGAACAAATTTTGGAAAGGGTCGAAGAAATTCCTCAAGTAAATAAAAGGCGTTTAGCGGCAGAGGTTGGCTTTCAAAAAGTTCCTTTAATAGAGTATTACAGGTTATTAAAGGTCTAACAGGTATAGGTAGAGGAAATAATGCCCCTTTAAAATGGTCACCTCGATCCCCGGACCTAAACCCATGTAATTATTAATAAAATATATAAAATTAATGTTATGAGAGGTAATGCACAATTATTGGATAATTTCTAATTTTAGAAGAACTAATGTTTGCGTTTAAGAACAAGAAAGTAACTTTGAGCATTTACTGTAATATTATTTTAATGTGATTACAAATATCAGTTTATTTAAAATGCAAATGTTGACTTGTCGTATTCCACCCTTCGAGCGAGCTTCAGGATTTCAGAACACTCGGTATATTCCTAGATGCCGTCTTATTTCTACGGATATGCCTGAGGCAGTTGAATTGGGAAGGAGGCGAATCATTCAAATTCGCCTATCTTTCCAATACAAATCCGCCACGGTTGCAAAATTAATCGCCGTCGGCCGGGCAAATCAAAAAAGCCTCCACGGTATCATTTCAGACATCGAACTCGATACCGTCCGAGAACAATTTCCGCGACTCTGCATCTCAGTGCAGACGTCGCCCCATAACATGACATCGATCCTCCCGGCGATAGCGCTTCCAAAGCCTAAGACCAATTTCACCGATGTTTCCAATGTCACCCGCAACGCGACCGATCTCGCATGGGTCTGCTATCCCGGCGCGCAGTATCCACTGCCGCGACTCTCGCAACCTGCAGACGAACCCCGGGACGCTTCAAGGCGATATTTGGAAACTATCATTTAAATTTTTACCACCCTTTTTAATTGGTCAAGGACGCTATCGTCAATAACTGGAAAAGTTATTGAGCGATCGGTGTCAAAATTTAATGCAGCACTCCTCAAGTCGCTGACATTATCTTACTAAATTTTCGTCCGAATTGGATGAGCCAAAACGCCGTTATACGGGGAAACGCGGATTTTACGTTTTCCGCGTTTTTAGCCGTTCCGCTCATTCGATCTCGGCCGAACCTCAAAACCACGCTAGAGCATCCTTAGGTGGTCATCATACCCAAATTCGAGCCGAATCGTGCTACTACTAACGGCCAGCTAAGCCGTAATAGGTTTTCACGTCTTCACAGCTGCCGCCGAATGTGTCCGCGCGATCTCGACCGAACCCTCCAACCACGGCACTACTTCATGCCGTGCATCACCAGTCCACTGTTGAACCAAATCCATCCAGTATTATGACCTCCGTAAGCCCTTTTACGAAGACGGGGAAAATTTAACCGATGTTTCCAATTTCCCCGTCTTTGGGCCGAAAGGACCGTCTTCCGAAGGTCTCACCGCTCTGGCGGTTGGATGCGATGCTNAACGCCGTTATACGGGGAAACGCGGATTTTACGTTTTCCGCGTTTTTAGCCGTTCCGCTCATTCGATCTCGGCCGAACCTCAAAACCACGCTAGAGCATCCTTAGGTGGTCATCATACCCAAATTCGAGCCGAATCGTGCGACTACTAACGGCCAGCTAAGGCGTAATAGGTTTTCACGTCTTCATAGCTGCCGCCGAAGGTGTCCGCGCGATCTCGACCGAACCCTCCAACCACGGCACTACTTCATGCCGAGCATCACCAGTCCACTGTTGAACCAAATCCATCCAGTGTTATGACCTCCGTAAGCCCTTTTACGAAGACGGGGAAAATTTAACCGATTTTTCCAATTTCCCCGTCTTTGGGCCGAAAGGACCGTCTTCCGAAGGTCTCACCGCTCTGGTGGTTGGATGCGATGCTCGGTAGCCTAAGCCGAGACCGCGGAGTTTCCTCAAAATGGGAGATAACTCCAAAATCCCCGATGCCGACATCGACTATCCGGTATATGTTAATTGTAAACCTTTATTGTCTGTTAATTCTGTTCAATATATACTTTTAACATATCTTCCACGGTTTGATTGAAAAAACCCTGTCATCAAGCTCAAGAACTTTGGAGCTCAAGCTCACAGGCTCGCTTCACGAGGCTTCCGTCGAGGCTGCCATTCCTCGACGTGATATT
>NW_019417351.1:50183-53987 GCF_000390285.2 Anoplophora glabripennis | reverse complement strand
ATTTTATATTATTTAATGTGTAAAAAATGCCAATTTTACTCGAAATCCATAAACGATATCAAAATTTTGTAAGAGGCAAAAAATCTTCTAAAATAGTGCTTATTTTTAAAAATATAAATTCTGTCGTCATTGGCATACACACAAAAAAGTTACGGGATAGCCAGTGGCGCACAGGCACTAGAAATAGAACATCCTGTATAATTATTCTCTCCAAATTCTATATTTACCTTGACGTTATATAAAAAAATAAGTGTAGCAAATTTGAAGTTTCTAAGAAAAATAGTTTTCAAATTATTTGAAAAAAAAATAGGTTATCTATTCTATATCTAGAAGGCTATATCTCAGTAGGCGTGCACTTTTGTATATAGGTAAGTTATGCTAAATAGTCTTATTTTCATCCAAGGAACCTGTGGTCAAGCGTTGTCCATCCTTTTCAGGGACAGTCTGTACATAAAAACAAATAATACAGAGCCTTCATAAATGATTACCATGTGTTCTTTAAAACAGTAATTTTATTTTCTTGGAGTTAGCAATTAAATTTTGGTAAAATTAAAAATTATCAATAAGATTAAGATTACCTACATTAAAAAACATTTTATTTCACCGGCTAGTGATTGGTGTAATTTTTCACTAGCTTTTATTCAACCAATCAGCGATCGCATTATCTCGAGGGTAGACGTAACGGTGTGTTATTGTTCATTGTAAACGAATCATTAATAGGTTTGTTCGTACAGCAGTTAGAATCCATCAGCAGCTGTCCTACGCATGCGCATTTTGTTAAAAGCATTCGGCTAAAAGGCACCTTTGTATCTACCACAAGATCGTAGTTAATCCTAGGTAATTTAAACGCCGAATTGCAAGAAGACAGTCAATGGGGTCACTTACAGAGGATGAAAGACACCAGACTGGTTAGACAGCTATGGGGGCAAAATTACAGAAGAAGAAGGTAAGAGGAAGACTGAGGCAAACTTGGAACACAATAAAATAACATGGAATAAGACAAAATCGAAAACTATTGATTAAAAGTTTGGTGTTCGTAGAATTAAATTTAAAAGTTGGGTTTCTGACCGTCAGAATAATTCGCACTCCCAAAACCGAAGTGGCGCAGGCAAAAATTCTCAATCTGTAGGAAATTGTCTTGTGCAAATAAATTGGTGACGTTAAAATTTATTGATTTTTAGTTGACAGTACCAGTCGTGCAATATTGGTTGCAAGCAGTTTGCTTGTAATCATTTATGAACGGTCTGTATTCAATATTATTTAAATTAATTAATAAATTAAAATACTAGGAAAATAAAAAATTTTGCACACAGTTTATGTGCCTAGTAGGTACTTATTTAATTGATTAAATACTGTACCTATACCTATACTATAGTTCAACCCATTTTATCTAGTCGGTAAAGGTCGACTGTGATGTGGTAAAGTGTAGGAACGGCCTACGCAGCTCATTTCGTGATCGAAGTCAGAGTAAACGTTTATACATTCTCGCAAAAAGTAAAAAGTAATGAAGCATAAACATAAACATAAAAATTTCAAACAAAATTTTAAACGCACGGTGCAGAGAATTAATAAATAATAAAATAATGAATACAGCTTTATGTAAATAATTGCATTCAAAAGTAGCAGGTGATACAGGGTGTCTCGAAATTAATGCAATAAAATTTGGTCACAGATTCTTAAGACAAATTTAGGCGACCTGTATTTTTTTATTTTTGCCAAGTGACCCCCTCTTTCGGAGCTACAGCTCCTCGAAATCCGCTCCTAAGAATAAATAGTCTGTTTTTCATATCTCAGTTGTACGAGAATTACTAAATTTGGTACAGAAGGGAGAAAAATGGCAAAATGTGATCCATCGAATTCATATCATGATTCCGTATAAAATTGAAGGGTTTCTAGCAAAAACAACATTTGTCACAAAATTGACTTTTTGGGTCAAATTAAAATATATTTTTTTTCTCAAAATGTATAATTTTTTGACACAATTAAATAAGAAGGTTTCATTACGCACTATTGATTATAGATTGTCCTACAAACCGTTTTTTTAATATTTAACCTGTCTCAAGAAAATCAGTTTTCACGCTCTCCTCTAAATTTGTCATATCTTCTTCTTGCACTTCACAAAACTTTACAAAAACAATTTGAAACTTTAATAAAACGGTTTTTATGTTTATTTTTTAAATCACAATTATTTTCCATGAAATGCAGGTGAATTTCTGGAGCAAAAAATGTCGTCCAATAATGCCATTTAACGACGATTCTAACCTAAAAGTTAATCGGGAATCAATATTATATTAAATTCAAGACATTTCCTTCTTGATAGGGTGTTAACAAAGGACGTCTTCTAGCATTGGGTCTTACGACTACAGAACCTGTCTACGGTTACCTGTCTGTTGCCGGTGCACACGCGAAAACATCGAATGATATGGAAGTATTCCCCGTGAAAAAGCGTAGCACTACCAGATTCCACATGTCATAAAACCCCTGTGTACCAAATTCTCGTACAACAGGGTTCTGAAATACAAAAAAAATTGTTAAGTGTGAATTTCAGGGGGCTGTAACACCGAAAGAGGGGGCCACTAGGCAAAAATAAAAATAAAAATACAGACCAAATTTTGTTGCATTAATTTCGGGACATCCGGTATATCAAGGGTTCTATCCATTTTCGATTTCTTTTCCGATTATACTTTTATTTTCACCATTCAATCCTCTAACTGTTTATACATAATGCCCTCTCTCACGTTTATGGACCAGACTGGTGAACCAAGTGAACTTATCTTAATTTAACACATGATTTTTAGTAGGTAAAGTTTATCCTTCAGGTTATGAATTTGAAAATCATTAACCAAACTAGAAAACCGTATGAAGCCTGAATTACTATTACGTATCTTTAACTATGAGGAATAATTAAGTAAACTCACACAAATGAGATACATCTTCTATAAAATGAGTTTCTAATTTAAAATACTTAAGCTATTAAATTTATTTCCATGTATTTTCTTTGGGAATACCTTACGGAGTTTATTCACACTGAGAGAATTTTTTTGCTGCGATTAGTAAAAATTTATTAACCGCAGCAAAATATCTGCATTAAATTGTCGCCAAACGAGTTGCCTTCTTACCACAACAAAATATGCTTGCTATAAAGGGTTCACTTGCAGTAAGTGTAAGTAGAAAGTTTTGCTAGAACAAATAATTTATTTCCTTTTAGATCTTAGATCGATATTTTGTTGACCTAAGTAAGTCAGCCCATTAATTGTAAGTGAACTAATTCATTTACTGCTAGTGAGTTAAACAACGTATTTACAGGGTGTTAAATAGGTAAGTGCACAAACTTTAAGGGGTGAGTTTTTGAGAAATTTTTAACTAAAAATTACATGAGGCCTCAAATTCATTATTTTCCAGATATTGTTTTTATAATATATTTGTATTTTTATAATATTTGTCTTCCAAGTCACATTTGATGATATTTTTAATTTAATATTCTTGAGAATTGAAGAAAACCTCAAATATCTGAGAACATTGGAATTGTAACCCCTACAATGCCTATGTTGGTGAAAAGATAATTTGATTTTCTATAATATAGGGCAAAAAATATAGAGTGCTCCATTTGAATTTAAAAAGTTTGTCGGTTTTAAGTTTTCAAAGTGTAACTTAAAAAATGGGGCACTTGGTATAATTTTCTTCAGGTAATTTTGATAGTAAAAGGGCATCTCATATGTTCTTTTTGTGTTCCTCAAAGAAAGTGAAAACTTCAACGAAACGAAAGAAGATATAAGGAATTTTCGAAACGCTTGTATCTGTAGA
>NW_019417351.1:32477-49942 GCF_000390285.2 Anoplophora glabripennis | reverse complement strand
ATGATAATGATAATGATAATGATAATGATAATGATAATGATAATGATAATGATAATGAAAATGTTTATAATGATAATAATGATGATGATGATGATGATGATAATAGGTAATAATAATGATAATAATATGTAATAATAATAATAATAATTTTATTCGTAGAAAAATACAAAGTACAATATAAAAACTTAAAACAATTTTGAAAGTTATACGCATAAACAATACTTGATAAGTTGTCACTTGTTTCAAGAACATAATAAAGTATAAATATATACATACATCACAAAATGCCTATCACAGAAAGACGTCAAACATCTATAATAAAACAAAACAGGAAAGAAGTACATAAATATACGGAGAAAATATATAGGGTGTTCCATTTAAAATAAAAAAGTTGACAGCTATTTCCGGTATAACCGGAAATGTTACTTTGATGACATTATTTTCATTCAAGAGAGCATATCTAATAAACAAATTTTCACAGTCAAATTGGCCCACAAACAGAAATCGAAAACTCCTTTTTCTCAGACTAGGTGATCTTTATGTTTTTGGGGTCACTGATCACGATCCCGGTGTCCATATGACCCCATCATGTCTAGATTAAGGTCAAATAAAGGTCAAACAGATTAACTCGAATGATACAATTTTTTTGACCAAGGATTTTGAAAGAGCGGAATTTTACGTCCGAATACGCTTCGACCTGTTGGTCGAACCAACCTCTGAAGGTCATTTGCAGGTTACCTAACTACAGATGTGTAGTTTGAATCCTTCTTTTTGGTATCCCGGCTGATATCTCTTCTAAAGCAGACTCTCAAAGTCAGATCCAAGATAACCAGTTGATGGTCCCCGAGATTTTTAGAGAACTTGGAAATTAAAATAAAGTTGAATAATTTGGTGAATAATAACTTTCCGAAGACACTTACATCGAAAATAACTTGGGTTCATCTTTTCATCTCGAACCGGAACATCAGTGACATTTCTCTTCAAGGATGTTTAAAATTTATATTTTTTTACAATATTATATTTTATGATTGGATTCAATTTTAACAAGATAACTTACAGTAGAATAAAAAGTCAGAAGAGAACAACTAAAAAGTTAATAACTTTTCAGTTCGTCTGTTGCAACTTCTTACTTTATCATTAATTTGTCAATAAATTTTGTTCTTTGCAATGTGAACAAAAAACTGTAAAATTTTTTGTTTGTATAAAAAAATTAAAAAATCTTATAGGTATTCAACGACTGTTACCTATAAGTAGTGTTTACATTATCAATACGTCAACCGCCTAAACAAAATAAGTCTATGTTCTTCAGCTACCCCAAAAACTTTCCTATATGTCAGATTTCATTCAGACATCTTAAAATCGTTATCTTAAAAAAATTTTATATACATTTTTGGAAGCAAAATTGTACCCAGGTAGATCTAAATCGGTTTATATTTTCATCCAAGGGAGCTACTTTTGAAACATGTTCCATTAGTTTTCTGAATTATTATTAAGAAATAGAAACAGGTAGACTTTAGGACAATTAATTAAACTTTTTCCGAAAACGGTACGTTTCCAACGAATTCAATTGGGATATCTTATTTACGGTAAAGAATACATTATAAAATATAACATACACTATAAAAATTGTAACATGTAAAAGTCATCATAAAATGTCACTGGGAAAGATAGTAACTAGCGACCCCTAACAGATGATAAAAAATTTACAACGGCGATGTTTAGTGTGTCATATATTTAGCAGTCAGAAACTTATCTGTAGCACAGTGCATAGCATTTTAGGAAAAGATATACTAAAATTTTAGTAAAAAAATCTTCTTTCATGATACATAGAAAAAATCTTATTTTTTGATGTTCTGAATTCGTGGTATTTTTTCAAAACGAAAAATTTTGATCTTTTTAGTTTACATCATTCCTCTTCTAACAAAGAAAGCTTTTTTGATGTATATTACAAAATTTTCATTTGATTAATAAACGAGCCACCACTGGTACGGGGTGAAGTTAAATGGTTTGACATTAACATGAGCCAATAAAGATAAGTTATATAAAAGACCTAAACCTGGTTAAGATGCTGATGCCATTGAAAGTGGTCATTATTATGCTGGCGCCAGCCAGACACACCATCTATTCTAGAATTTGTACGCGCTGCGTGGTACCTTACAGGTAGGTGCAGGTACTATCGTTTTGAAGCCTCCCCTTTTGTGAGGTGTTTATGAGCCGCTTGATATTCGTACATTCAGTTATTTGGGACCATCTGAAGCCTCTGTATGAGTACTTTTTATGTTTACGGTGATCAATATATATTGGAAAGCGTGTTTTAATTGAAAACATCGTTATATTTTTAATGGTTTTAATGGTCACACAAAAGTAGAATTTTTTTTTTTATTGTATCGTCACCCCGCCTGGTGGTACTATTCATTTTTTCCAGAAATATATTCCCGTTTTGACGTCATTGGAAATAATCATTATTTGAAAGGTATTTTCCTTTTATAGTTTTAACTGTTTTCGAGATAATTATGTTAATACTTTCTTGAAACTCTCGATCTCTATATACGAAAAATGGATGTTTAAAGATATTTTTATTCGCATTATTTTTTCAGAATGGCCAAATTTATGGGACAATTTACAAATATTTTTGCAGTGGCTTAAAAAATGAGTATTAACGACATTTGTAAATTATCGCAATATTTGACTAATTCTGCAAAATAGCTTTAGATATATTTTAATCTGCCAATCTTTTTATGTTAAGACGTCATTTACTTTGTAAATGTATTGTTTCTATTTTTTTATTGTAATTTTTGTAATAGGCATGTAATTTGAACTCCGAAATTCAGGGAATAATAGATAAAGGCGATAATAGAATTTTTTACGATAAAACATTTTCGGTAAAATATTTTTTTGAAAGGTAATCTTAAAAGGCTTTATGCCTTTTAAAACAAACGGTACAACTTTTCAATTTCGATATATACTCGTCAACGTTTCGAAGAAAATTAGCAATAATCATTTTTATGTAGGTACCGATAAGAGATTCAGAAAATAAAAAGTGCCGTGAATCGTGAATTGTTTTCAAACTTTACAATTAACAAGGAAATAACAATTAAAATCCAAAAGAAAATGTATCCACACTCAGTGTGGATACAGCGAACTTTTTGGTTTAGTTGATGGCACATCTTAAGAACACCCTGTATGCTACTATCTGAAGTTAGTTATAATGACCGTCATTTAAGGTAATGTAAAAGCTGGCAAATTTGAATTATTCCAGTAACTTAACAAATAAATAATTGCAAATAGTGCCTACTTTTATATCATTATATCGCGAGTTTCGATTCGCTGTGAAAGAAATAGCATTAGCTGTAATAGACTAAAATTTAGGAATAAACAGTCCACGATTAAATTTGTGCCTTCAATCCTGTATGCAATGCAGAAGACTCCAATTCGAGTATATTAGAGTAACTGAACATTTTCTTTATTTATTTGGATACTTTGCCATCTGTGAAATTACATAAATAACTAATAAAACTTTTGCCAAAAGGATCAGGCAAGGGTTACTTTTATGAAAATAGTTTTACCTAACCAAAAATACTGACTGAAAAAAAAACAGACTAAAAATACAATTCGTTTTCGGGACAATCATTTTAAAAACTATTTTGCATAAAAATAGCCCTTGACTGATCCCTTTTTATTTAAGTTTTAAATTTTTTTTACATACCGAAATAAATAATAAGAAAAAACCATACCGTGGATCAGAAACTTCAGGCAACATAATTCAACAGCTTTTCATTAGTGATAGGTTTTATTAAATTCAAAATAAAATTTTTGTAAACAAATTTAGTGTGAAGTAAACAAATATGCGTAAATTTTCCTGTGCGTGTTATGGCATATTGCATTGCATCTTTTTAGAATGATTATCTTTTTGCCAGGATAAAAATATTTTTATTGTAAAATGTTTATAGACTTTTCAGAAAATTATAGAGATTTTAATTGAATAACAACATCGGTGAATATTTTTAGGAATGCATTTAGCAAAACACGGCGTTGTCACAGATTGCGTTGTATTATTATTAACAATAATGAACGCTGCATTCCAGACTACGAGAACAAATAAGAGTCCGTATACGAGTGGGAGTGCATGGCGACAAATGTTCTAAATTGCACAGAATCAAACTTCTTATCATCCGGACAAAAATTCCATGTACCTTTTTGTTTTTAAATAAATTTAGATTTTTTTTGTTTAGGAGGTAAAATAAAACATTTTTTTAATTTACAATACTCATACTATTTTTGTTAACTACGAGAAAATATCAAACAACATAACAAATCATACACGGTATGCATTTACACTACAAAAGTACTGTATACTATTGAGTGTTGTTAATGTGTTTCAATTTAAGACCTCATTTTTAAATGAAAAATGGTTAAAGTTATATTACTTAAATGAAGAGTCTTCGTAAGTGATTATAAGCCACGTGACAAGTAATTTTGTTTAAAACAGTAATTTTATTTTCTTCGAATTGACAATTAAATTTTGCGAATATCAAAAACTACAAAACAATAAGATCAAAATTACGTTACAATACAACATTTTATTTCATCGGCTGGCAATTCGTGTAATTTTCCAGGTTATTTTATTCAATCTATGGACGATCGCATTATCTTGAGTATGGACACAACCGTTTGTTATTGTTTATTGTAAACGAATCAGTATGATTGATGCCACTAAATTCATATTTGGCATGTTTCAGTAGCTTTCACATATTTGTATGATATACATATACATATGCATGTATTATTTTGAAATAAATTTCCCTAAAGCAAACAATACAGGAAAACAGCTTTGTATTAATGAAAACATAAGAATATCTAGTGCTCACCAAAAAAATCTATAATCTGAGACAGTAAACATGTTGCTGAGATACTCCCTCTTTTTCCCCGTCCACTTATGTCAAGAACAAAGGCGAAGTGTTCCGATGACATACGCCGACAAATGCATGCATTTTATCCTTTTTAGAGATTATATGAAAAATCACCTCTTCAGTGCAGTTAAGTATTCCCGGCAGTGAATATGTCGGAGGGTCACGAAACGAGCAGTCACATGTGTGGTGCCAAGCTAAGCCAAGGCAAAGTTCTTTGGTGGCGCCGTAGTTATGTCGCCACCGACGCTACTTTGCAAGCGCCAACTTCAACGCGGCACACCTGGCACCATGTCCAGCCTACAATCTCTAGCTAGTCGCAGTCGCAGTCTAATAAACACCCACCGGAATGATAATCTGACACTGAATTATTACTACACTAGAAGTACAGTAACAACAAACTGATGGTTTAATAATAGTGCTGTAGTGGAAATTATTCGGAATTGCTATTATTATATCTACAATAATTTATTATTAGTAAAAAGCAAACACTTGTAATTAAATCCCAATATGCAAGTATTAAATCCCAATTGTAAATGTGTATTTACAAAGTAATTGATTTTAATTGTAGGTATAATAAAACATTGGCACAGTACATATTAAAAATTTGAGTCGAATTTACGCACAGAAAAGGCGCGTATAGACTTGCGAGCTGAGCGGCTGATGAGCTGCTCACGTAGCTAGTGTCGCAAGTGTGGAGGGGGTTTTGAGCGTAGTTCGAGCCGACCTTGAGCCGCTCGCTGTGAGCCTGCGGGAGTCGTTTTTTCCGGCGAGCACAAAGGGATTGCTCAGTGTAAGTTTGGACGGCAAAATTACGTGTTTGCAAGTGCGGACGTGTTTTTTAAATCAAACCATATGGCGGCCTGGCCGGATGAAGACGTACTTTTATACCTGCGCCATTTGCAACCATCATAGCAAACAGAGTTTCTTGTTCAGACATCTTTCAAACGAATACACAAAAACTGAATGGTGTGGTGGATATGCTCGCGAGCAATGCGGGCTCACTTAATGCTCATGGGAGGCTCGGGCATTCATTTTTGCTGCGAGCGCCTGACGAGCGGCTCATGAGCCTTTCCTGAAGGTGCTCCTGGAAAAATGATTGACCAAGCCTTCCATGAGCACTAAGTTTGGTATTCGCAAGTGGCGCAGGTATAAATGTACGTCTTCAACCCACCAGGTGCCATGGTTTGATTAAAAAAGCACGTCCACACTTGCGAACACGTAGTTTTGTCGTCCAAACTGATACCAAGCATTCTTTTGTGCACGTAGAAAAAAACCGACTCCAGCCGGCTCATAGTGAGCAGCTCAAGGTCGATTCGAACTACACTCAAAACACTTGAGATATTAGTTACGTGAGCGGCTCATTTATTTTACTTGCTCATTATATACAGTAGGTACTGGCAAACCCTTATCTACAAAGGCAGCTATATTGAGAAAGAAAAAAATGTATAGCGCAAACCTTTTATAATGAACTCTATTGTTGCCGGTGTTGCCGAGTTGTTCACAGAGGGACTGTTTTGCTCTCGCTATTTTAGTGGTGGTGTGTACAGACCTTAAAACTCTTCTAGTCTCTAATTCCGACTAGTTAATTCTCAATTGATGGGAATAACTGACTTATTTTAATAACCGATAGCCAAATGATTCCAATAAACAGATATAATCACTCACCTGATGATAATGTCGTATTACCATCATGATTCGGGTGATCGGTTCGTGGCTCCAGATCGTCTGGTTGTCCGTGCAGGTAGGAAATTAATGATGTGTGGCTATTGTAGTGCTGGGCTTCAGGGTAGGGTTCCACCACTAATTTATAAGGTCCGGAGGCCGATCTACTTAAAGGTCTTGCTGTAGATAGGACTGGCCTAGGCGGAAAGCTTAAGAAGCTTTTACTCGTTGATGCCCAGAGTTGACGTTCATTTACAGTTTTTGGTCTGCGGCGTCCCTTGGGTTGGCGGGTGGCTTTCCAAGTCTCTGGTGATACTCTACTTTGGCCCCTCGAAATTTTCATCTAAGCCTAGTGGAATTTCTCTGGACCCTCAAGATTAATGATGGATTAGGTCCGAATTTAATAATTTTCTGAATTTTCTAATTCAGACACAATATTTTCCCTCGTGACGTAAATCGCGTCATTGGGGATGAGGGCTGTGACATCGGGGCGGTTGTAACCCCTTGGAGCGGTTTTTGGACGCAGCGACGGGAAAATTGGAAAAATCGGTGAAAACTATACTGGATGGAGCGATCCGCTTCATCTCTTAGGGCGTTATCCACGGCAATGTGCAGAGCTGAGGTTGGAGGGTTCGAGCGGAATCGTACGCAACGGCGGAAAAATTGGACACGCAGGGAAAATTTAACAGCCGCGCTCCGAGCTTCTTCACATATATGCTCTTAGTCCAACTGGGAATAATGCGGAAAATTTGAACTATGAGCATATGTATTTTTCACCGATGTTTCCATTTTTCCGCCGTCGCCTCCGATTCCGCTCGAATCACCGCTCAGTAGCCATGGACAGCGCCCTAAACCGGCGGTCAGACTAGGTTACTTTACCAACCGCTGGTTTGGGTTCATATTGGTTTTATATGGTAGTGGTATTATCGCTGCTGTTAGCGAGAAAAATCAGTTCTGTGTTGAATATACTGGTGAAATGTATGTCTTTTGTGGCTACAATTAACAGCTACTATCCACTAGAAGTGCATGCGCGAGGGTTCACATTAGACGTCTCAAGCGCTGTTAACAGAATGAAGGAAGCCATGTGATTAACTAGCGGCTACTAAAGTTGAACATGTGCTACTCAACCAGCTGCTGATAATTTTGCTCGTCGGTTAGTAAAAAACAGTGGCTGCTAGGAGTTCATACTGTGCTGTTAGCAGCCAGCAGTTTTCACCGTTTCCAATTTTCCTGTCGCCGCTCCCAAAAACTGCTCCACGAAGTTTTCTAACCGCACCGATGTCACAGCCCTCATTCCCGACGACACTATTTGCGTCTCGAGGCCGAATATTGAGTCCGAATTCGGGAATTCTCTGAATTTACGAAATTCGGACCTAATACATAACAACACGATTACGTAGCTCTTGAATAAGTTATTACTGTATTGGATAATTCTGAACATGCACATTGTTATTTATCAATCCAATAGATAATTTTTAAATTAAATAAAATATTTTGCATAAAATATTACAAATCCGAGTTAGAACATTCTAAAAGTTCTTGTTCGAGCCTTACCAAGAAGTTCTTTAAGCTTGTTCGGTCTAGGCCCTCCTATCTACGACGAAGACCCATACGGGTTGTAATTAGCTCTATCAATCACTCGACCTCATACGAGACAGTGCCCAATCATACGAGACGTATGCCCAAGCATACACTTGCAGGTCTTAAACAGGGACCCCAGTCCTAAAAAAAACTAGTGCTAGCCACACTAAAGATAATAGAGTCGTAGAACTCACAGTGGTGTGGAAATCCTAAGATTTCGTAGAATCCGTGGAGTACGGTATACAGGGTAAGTCGAAACCCTCTGTTAGGACTTTTAAAGGGGCAGTTGAACAGTTTGAACTCAAAAATAGTACTTATCTCAATGATTTGGAGATAACTCAGATTGTGAACAATTTCCAGAAGCTCATAGAACTCAGTGATGGCAAACGAACGTAGGTCTTTACGTCATTCATCGGAATCTACCCTCTCGAGGCTAGTCAAGATGGAGGCAGACGAACCAACCCTTGTCGAACCGGTGACAATCCTCCCTGTGCCGTTGAGCAAGTTGGATCCAGATTAATTCGTTTCGTCTAACTCCATCCAGATGCTGAAGGAACAAAGTGAGAGGTTACCGCCAGTGCACCGTGGACTCACGCAACATGGCGTGGCTTAGCCTGATGCGTTATCGAGCGTGAGCGGAGCGGTAACTTAACCGATGGTGGCAGCCAATCACGTCGTTCCACGATAATAAAATAATAATGTCATGGAATTACTCGATCGGTTACCGGTTCCGGTTGAATTGCCGCGTCGTGATCGGGCTGAGGTGATTAGGGTTAAACCTCGTCGCCTCAGCCCGCCTCTATGGTGCATCGGCGGTAGCCTTCCTAGTTCTTCGTTTAGCATCTCGATGGATTTGGAAGGAACGAATTGATCTGAGTCCTCTTTTATTACCGCTGCTGAGAGGTTAATCGCCCGATCGCTGATAAGGGGCTTCCCATTTGGCTCAGGCGCCTCCTCCGTGACGTTATCCATCGGGGTGGCCATGAGCCCTGCGTTCCTCCTCCATAGATGACGAGATGTATGTTAACTGCTAAAGAAGAGTCTACAACCTAATTTGTAATCAAAGACACAAGTGTTGCTCTTCACTTGCTTATTTAATTTGGGTTCCAACTGACCCTGTATGTGAGTTCAAGTTCTAGAGTTTCGGCTGACTGTATAGAGTTCACATTTTTGAGGGGTTTCTGCTTACCCTTTAGAGAGTTTTGCACTAACTCTAATGGAATCCAAGGATTTTTTCTAAGCATTACAAGTGCTGGGACTCTGTAGTTTAGTTGTGGCTAAGCACTAATGGAACTTGCAAGCTTAGGATCACTACGTCTCGTAGGAGAGCTATTGTAGTGGAGTTAAAGAGCTCGTTACCTCGGGGGGATCGTCGTCGTAGTGAGTGTCGTGAGGGTGATTTTTGTAAGAAATCTAACTTGGATAGCAAGAAATGTAAGAATCTTTTATTTGTTTATTTTGTCAATAAATAATAATGAGTTACATGTATATTAGATTTGAAAGTGTACAGTAAAGGAGTAATTTGTTCAAGTGTTCTTGGTATAAACGTATAAATGTCGAGTCACACTCTGAGTCCCACGTCCCACTTAAAGAAGTGTAGATACCCATAGTGGACATTCGGGATTTCGGCCATTCTTCCCTGGTTTGGCGGGGCGCTCTCGTGGTCTCCGGTAAAATAATATTATAAAAATCATGGTCGCTGTTGGTAATGTTCCTCTAAGGCCTCGCCGGAATAATGAATTTCTCGGGATAGTCCTTATTAGAGATGGATAGGGTGTTGCTAGTATTAGGCCCGAATTTTATATATAGTGGTTTGATCTTCAAGTGAGGAGAAAAACTCTAAGTAGCATGGAAAACTTTATTCTACTAATTTCACTGGTAACACGAGACACAACCGAGCAGGAATTAGGTTTCAAGACTTCTCCCCTGGTGCCTTGAAATGTTTTCGGTTTTATCCTTGTCCCCAGGTACCTACTTTTATTACCCTATTCTAATTAATACTTATTCGTGTCATTACCTACTCGGTTTGTGCCTAGGTACAATATATAAACAATAACTAATTTATGTTTACAGCCTACTTATTATAATCTCATTTGCTAAATACATTTATTTGGGATAATCTCGGATAATTTAAAGTATAATTTATATGGCTCGTAAATTCCCAGAAAGCAGAATATATTTATTGGGCAGGTACTAAATGTAATTGTAATATTCAGATTGTATATGGGGACTGCGACATCAAGGCGGTTTGATCCTCATGGAGCGGGTTTTGTACGCGAAGACGGGAAAAGAATGTGAAATGTCGCACTGAAGGACGTCTCTTCGTTACACTTTAATAGATTTCTATTTATTACAAGTTTAGAGTTTAAATAGATAAGTGAGGTAATTTTATACATTTATTTATTGTTAATCTGATGTCTAATGGATGAGCCAGTGTGCATTTTTTGCCGGCAGAAAATAAAAAATTAACCGGCAAAATCGATAATCTGTGATGGTTCTTATGGTTCTTATGGATTTTATGCATCCTGTTTTAATGTACCAGGTGAAGTTAAAAGTTTAAATAAAATTTCTGGCCTATCCCAGAAATGCCCTACATGTCTGGAAAATTACAAATCTAATGAAGACAAATTTCATCATTCATTTCTTGTTAAATGAGATTACTCAAATGTTCACGTTTATCAAAAACGATTTTATAAAATGGGCTAACTCAAAGTTTGAGGAAATTTTGAATACTAGCAAATCCTGTGATAGGAAACTGTTCTTCTATTTTGACAACAAAATACTCTATTGTTATTAGGCCAAAAAATCAACAGCAGAAAAATGTTAATAAATCTTAAATACTACAACCTATTAATCTTGTCGAATCTGAAATTAAAATTTCTAGGTTTAAAAATGGTGGACTACTCGAATTGGACTTGTTGGAATGACGGATAAATTTAGCGCTGATGAAATTTAGCCTACAAACTGATTTATTTTGATATTTTACAAAAAAGCCCCGCACAAAACATATGGAAATTGACCACCGGTAAATTTTTACTAAACTTCGTATTTTGATAGTCCTCGTCATGCTGATCAAAAGTCTCAATGGGCACAAGGCCCTACAACCCCTTCCAACCCCCCAAAACCACCCCCAAAGATCAGGGTAATGAATTTGACAGATTACAGATCAATTGGCTTACCGTAATATTTCACTACTGTAGTCGAACCTATAACTAGGCTTAAGACTATCAATGGGCACCGAGCCCTGCAACCCCCACCAACCCCACAAAGGTTAGGGGGATGCACTTAACAGATTATCGGTCAATAAAACTACCGAAATATTTTACTATTGCAGTCGAACATACAGCCACCCAAACTGTAACTGGGTATAAAACTACTATCTCCAAAACACTGAACCCCCTATCCCTCTCCCTCCCCACCAACTACCAAAGCCTGTCATGTGACTTTTCCCTGCTTACTGATTGTGTAACTGTTTAATCATGAATTCCATTTCACAGTCACCTAAGCGATGACTACTCTATACTCTCCGACACCGCGCCGACCCCCCGACAATTGAACCACTCACTCCCAACCCAAATCCCATGGTTGGGGTCGGACCAACCCCAGTTCTTATCGAAGCCTGACATGACTTATCCCTGCTTACGGCTTATGAAACCGTTCAATCTTGAATTCCATCCTACACCCAACTTATTGTTTAATACCCTTTAACCCACAAGAAGTACCAAAACCTGCTATAAGATTTTTTGCTGTTTGTGGGATGTGAAACCCTGGCTGTAGGTTCGACTGCAGTAGTAAAATATTTCGGTAGATTTATAGACCGATAATCTGTCAAGTGCATCCCTCTGACTTTTGGGGGGTTGGTGGGGGTTGCAGGGCTCTGTGCCGATTGATAGTCTTAAGCCTAGTTATGGTATAGGTGTCTGTAGGTTCGACTACAGTAGTGAAATTTTACGGTAAGCCAATTGACCTGTAATCTGTCAAGTTCATTGCCCTGATCTTTGGGGGTGGTTTTGGAGGATTGGAAGGGGTTGTAGGGCTTCGTGTCTATTGAGACTTTTGATCAGCATGACGAGGACTATCAAAATACGAAGTTTCATAAAAATTGACGATGTTCAATTTCCATATGTTTTGTGCGGGGTTCTTTTGTAAAATATAAAAATAAATCTGTTTGTAGGCTATGTTTTACAAATTAGTTTTTTGAGGAAGAACAAAGAAATAAATCATGCTGTTTTGCAGATAGATGCACGCAGATCATAAAATGTCTGCTGGTAAAGGTAAGTTGTTCGTTGGATATAACACGTGTAATGTATATTACTCTATAGACATTAAGAGATGTTTTAAATGTAGCGATTTTAATAATTTCTTAAATAAATGTAGTAGTGAAACACATTTTCCTTGTTGCTCTCAAGCACACTTTGTTAAGGATTGCAAAGTTTCTGTCGTAAATTGTATTAATTGTATTAAATTTAATTTAGATGTATCAATTAACCATGGGATTCTAAAAGCTGTTTTGTGTATTAACAAAAAGTTTCTTAATATAAAACAAATTTTCAATTCGATAAGTAGCAATTATCAGTATTATCTTGTAACGAAACTTTATTAATTTAGCCGTTAAGTATCCTCTAAAAGCCGAGCTCCGCACATGAAAGGCAGTAGTGTTGATCGGTAATTTCCTCAGTACGAAGTAAGTCTTTTTCCCCCTTCCTCTCTGCTTATCCTTCCATTTGGTAGCAGAGCGTCGGTAATTTCCCGCCGGTTTCCAGAGCCGTCCTTATCTCTCCGTCTAGGAACAGAGGGTCGGCAATTTCCTGCTTGTTCCTAGAGCTTCCACATAGCCTCCGTCCAGGAATAGAGCGTCAGCCATTTCCTGGCTGTTCTTGGAACCCTTTTCCTGAAACTCCGAGGATTGTCCCTTTTTCCTCTCGGAATTCCTCACTCGCCCATCCTTAACGAATAGTCGTCAATCTGAGTTAAAAACCGAAATAGGAAAAGTTTAGTTTTCCGACATTTTCCGAATATTAGTACCGACCGTCACCGATTTGTTAGTGGTGAATTTTTGTAAATAAACGAGAATGTGTAGAAAATGTAGTTTTTTTGAGTAAGACCTCTGGTTTACATTTTTCTCTGCTGCTGTTACTCGGACGGCGACTTTTTTGTGTGACATCAGGGATCACACAATAAATAGAAAGCTTGCCTTTGTATCTATTTAAACGTGCGATGTTTAAATACAAACATGCAAGATTTCTTTTTTGCTGTTTACGTAAGCAATTATTACATTATTGTACTTAGTTAAACATGACTCTTCTCCATATAATTCTGAATTTATTTGTAACGATTATGTAGTCTTAAGAAAAGATAGAATATGCCCTGAGAATGGAATTGTTAGAGTGAGTGATGTTTAGTTGTCTGCGAATTAAAACTTAAGTCTCACTAAAATAGATCTGGACTTACGTCCCTCTACCAATATAGTTGGAGGAAAAATTAACGAAGGAACTTGTATGTATGTATGTCGGAGGGTGGTGGAATTGTTTTTCCACCGCGGCACTTAAGCCTTATTAGGCCCATTGTACACCCTCCTTCATTACTCGAGTACTTTTCTTCAAACCATCCTATTTACTACACGGGTGGCTTGGTGGCAAAGTCTCGTACAGTTTATGTACGCATGGTCTTGAGTTACAGAGATTTTCTTTACTCTGTTCTCATTACCATTTATCGGGGACCACATGCATGCGGCAAATGTTGGGCGACCCAGGTCTCTGGTAGGCTGCCACAGCCACGTCCCCGAGCCTGCCTTAGGTCACCCATCCAAATTCCAGCCTGCGTTCGTGATGCTTGCCTCGGCAGATCGAAATCCGCCGGCCAAGACACCCGGCTAGGCGATCCCCAAGAAGGAACTTATTCTTTCTTAATTTTTGCACTATACGAGTATTCCACCAGGGCTTGGAATTCAGTACTATTATAATTTGATTGAAGCTTTGTGTTCCTTAGAATACCTGTTTGAGGCCTATATATTTTTTTGTTGGTAATTTTAATATTCCTGAATATTTTGATTTTACCTTAGGTAGGTAATAATCTTACAGATAAGTTACCTTATTGAATTCTTTTTGAAACTTAGACGGGTTAATTCAATACAATAATGTTGTTAATATTATTCATAGGTTGTTAAAAATTGCCAAGTTATTAATTCAGACGACCCTTTATCGACTATTGATATTCATCACCCTCCTCTGAGTATACAGGGTGGTCCACTTTTTTTGATCAAATTTCAAGAACCAAAACATCAAAAAATAATGTTAGTTTGCTAAATAAACTATACCCGACAAATGTTTACTTTTTGAGATACAGCACGTTGAAGTTTATTGACTCCATTTTTCATGACGCATCTATTCTCAAATATTTTCGGATAAGTTGTGATTACTCTGTATATTACACATGTTAAATTTTCATGGGACACGAAACTTCACAACATTTTGTCTCTTACTCCACGAACAAACGCCTTGAAGTTTTTGCTCTTTTACAGTGTGTCAAAATTATATACCGATATCCAACAACTCGATATATTTAATGATAATATTACTGATATAACAATCTATTTGTAAAATAATTAGATAGTACCTTTTAAATTATTATATGTAGTAAATGTAGTACCTAACTGTTTTGTCTTGTTAAATACCTATTGTTTTTTATGTTTTCCACCCCGTAATTGATCTTGTATCGTGAGGTAGCGTAACTAGATAAACAAATAAAAATAAATAAATAAATAAAAATTTGAAACATCTATGAAAACCGTCCCACGCCGTTATAGTTGCAGCGATCGACTCCATCTCAGAGGACAGCATCGCGACAGTATACAGGGTGTCTCATAATTAGCTGCCAACCCTGAACAGGCCGATTCTATGATCAAAACTAAGTAAAAAAGTTCATATGAACATGGGTCCGGAAATGCTTCCTAAGGGCACAGGGACCCATTGAAGAGGGAGGAATGGAAATCATTTTTTTGCAATATCTCTCAATCGCGTTGTGATAAATGAATGAAATTTGGTATACACAGCTAAATTTTGATGAGCAATTTGATGGACTAATCCATTTATTTCCACAAGGTCCATTGGGGTGGGTACGGGGGGGCCCTTGGTACTTTGCGTGTGTAACTTTTTCATCTTTGACTTTTTAACAAATTGGACAGCAAATTCCGTTTTCCCGAACTGTTTTACGTTAAAAAGGTACTCTTGTTTCAAATCGTTATCTTTAACGGTTTCTGAGAAAATCGCTCTTGAATTAATCCCACTTTGGTCAATTTCATAGTAATTTAAACAAAAAAAAATAATAATAATTTTCCTTTCCTCTCTTTTCCATTTAAAGGATTAATTTTTATTTAATTTAATTTTTTATTATTATTTTTTTATTAAAATTAGATTAAATTTAAACAAAAAAATTTTTTTTGTTTAAATTACTATGAAATTGACCAAAGTGGGATTAATTCAAGAGCGATTTTCTCAGAAACCGTTAAAGATAACGATTTGAAACAAGAGTACCTTTTTAACGTAAAACAGTTCGGGAAAACGGAATTTGCTGTCCAATTTGTTAAAAAGTCAAAGATGAAAAAGTTACACACGCAAAGTACCAAGGGCCCCCCCGTACCCACCCCAATGGACCTTGTGGAAATAAATGGATTAGTCCATCAAATTGCTCATCAAAATTTAGCTGTGTATACCAAATTTCATTCATTTATCACAACGCGATTGAGAGATATTGCAAAAAAATGATTTCCATTCCTCCCTCTTCAATGGGTCCCTGTGCCCTTAGGAAGCATTTCCGGACCCATGTTCATATGAACTTTTTTACTTAGATTTGATCATAGCATCGGCCTGTTCAGGGTTGGTAGCTAATTATGAGACACCCTGTATAGAGCTGTACTTGGAGGGTTCGAGCGACATTGGACGCAACAGCGGAAAAATTGGAAACTAAGGTGATTTTTTGTCTAACTGATTCGAAAGTTAGGTACATTTCTATGATTCGGTCCGGCAGGATTTTATACTCATATACACAATTTTATTTTTCGGTTTATTTCTATGAAATTTTTTTTAAAAGTACTCAAACATAATAACTAATCAATAAATTATTTGTAGTTTGAAAATAAAATATTGACTTATTTTCATGATTTTTTATATCCCCAGCTGCGAACTAAATTCATAAATTCATTCATCACTCCGATTGTTATTTGTAATCATAAACTATGCTACAGAGGTAAAAAATAAAAACCGAGTAAAAACTTAATTGATTTTACCATTAACTAATCAGTATTGTTTTGTTGCGGAGTATATGATGGTGTCGCAACGAAACTGTGAAGGGCTTGCACAAACAAACATCTTGTAAAAGCATTCATCCAAGCGCTTTTACAATACTTCTGGTTAGGGAGAATTCTCGTAACTTTACCAAGGTTATGCTATTATCTCGCTTCTATGAGATATTTCATTATCGCCATATCTCAATAACGCGAAAGCTACACCTTTAAGGTTCACATAAACAGGAGGTAATTTAAGGCACGTTCGTGTTATGGCAATTAAGGCTTATAGTCGAAGAAATGAAGCACTGAACCTCCGAAATCTTTGCAATAAGATGGATCGTGATGCGGTTTTTTGCGTTCGATTTGTTAGAGCGTGCAGAAAGTTTGTGACCCTATGTGACTGATGAGAAATGAAAATTGCATCGGTGCATAAGAAAAATGCATTTTTAAAATTGCATCTCGAAGAGTTAAAATATGAAACATTTATAACTCGGAAAATATTGACAGAAATGAGTTCAATTTTGCTATTCGGGGGTTTTTGCTGTCGCTGAACACGAATATCATGATGGTAACGGTCTCCGAGGTACATAGTGCCCAGAGTGGGCGGTTTCCACGTCGTCGCCTGGAGTTTTGTGGAAATTAGTTATAAACTTAGTCGAAACTCGTTATGTCGGAGTTTTTGAGGTCGCTGAACACGAATATCACTACGGCAATGGTCTCCGAGGTACCTAGTGCCCAGGGTGGCCGGTTTCCACCTCGTCTCCTGGAGTTTTATGGAAATTCGTTATAAATTTAGCCGAAACTCGTTACCTCGTGGTTTTTGGGGTTGTTCAACACGAATATCACAACGGTAATGGTCTCCGAGGTACCGATGTCATCTTCATAAGCTTTATCGAATATCTAAATAAATTATCCGAACAGGGCTAATTCTCGTAGTTAGAATGAGGAGTAGAGATATTATTATTATTATTATTATTATTATTATTGTTATTGTTATTGTTATTGTTATTGTTATTGTTATTGTTATT
>NW_019417351.1:16875-31991 GCF_000390285.2 Anoplophora glabripennis | reverse complement strand
TAATTTTTTCTTTCACAACAGCAACTGTTAATCCCTCGAAATTCATTTCTTCTATTATTGCCTCTATCGCCGTTTTCTTCAAATTACAGTTTTTATATGAGTCACTAGAATTGTTCCACAGACATTCATTCTGTTGATAGAGATCTATAAATTCAATGATTTTACTTCCAGTCCAATTTAATTTAGACATTTTGCCTGCTTTTTTACGAACAACAGAAATATCTGTTTTAATCGACTGTCAACTAATTCGGGAGTGTTTAGACGGTCGACTGCTAGTTGAAACGACCGAGTTGTTCCACCAAAAGTAGCCACAATGTTAACTTCTAGTTGAACGACCGGTAGTCACCCAGGCTCGGTTGAAATCGGGTTTACATGGGCGATCGTAGACGACTTTTAGTCGATCAACATAGTCGTTCGACCAGAAGTTGCCTAATGTAAACGCCGCTTTACACATACCAGTATATACGGATACGCTTCAAGTTATAGCGCACACGTGAAATAAGACAAATTAAAATTGTAAAGATATCTAAGTATAATATTTTTTTGAAAACATGATTTTTTTGTAATGAATAAATTTATTTTTTATAATAAAAAATAATTAAGAATAAAATAGTTGTCACAAAAACCAGCCATCCTGGGTACTAAGTACCTCGAGGATCGTTACCGTCATGATATTCGTGTTCAGCGACCCCAAAAACCCCGAGGTAACGAGTTTCGGCTAAGTTTATAACGAATTTCCACAAAACACTAGGAGACGATGTGGAAATCGGCCACCCTGGGCACTAGGCATCTCAGAGACCGTTGCCGTCGTGATATTCGTGTTCAGCGACCTCAAAAACCCCGAGGTAACGAGTTTCGGCGAAGTTTATAACGAATTTCCACAAAACTCCAGGAGACGATGTGGAAACCGACCACCCTGGATACTAGGTACCTTGGAGGCCGTTGCCGTCGTGATATTCGTGTCCAGCGATATAAAAAACCCGAGGTAACGAATTTCGGCGAAGTTTATAACGAATTTCCACAAAACTCCAGCAGACGACGTGGAAGCCGGCCACCCTGCGCACTAGGTATCTCGGAGACCGTTGCCGTCGTGATATTCGTGTTCAGCGACCTCAAAAACTCCGAGGTAACGAGTTTCGGCTAAGTTTATAACGAATTTCCACAAAACTCCAGGAGACGATGTGGAAACCGGTCACCCTGGGCACTAGGTACCTCGGAGACCGTTGCCTTTATGATATTCGTGTTCAGGACGTAAAAAACACCGAGGTAACGAGTTTCGGCTAAGTTTATAACGAATTTCCACAAAACTCTAGGAGACGACGTGGAAACCGGCCACCCTGGGCACTAGGTACCTCGGAGACCGTTGCCGTAGTGATATTCGTGTTCAACGACTTCAAAAAAACCCGAGGTAACGAGTTTCGGCTAAATTTATAACAAATTTCCACAAAACTCCTGGAGACGACGTGGAAACCGGTCACCCTGGGTACTAGGTACCTCGGAGACTGTTACCGTCATGATATTTGTGTTCAGCGACCGCAAAAACCCCCGAGTAGCAAAATTGAATTCATTTCTGTCAATACTTTCCGAGTTATAAATTTTTCATATTTTAACTCTTCGAGATGCAATTTTAAAGATGCATTTTTATTATGCACCGATGCAATTTTCATTTCTCATTGATCACATAGGGTCACAAACTTTCTGCACGCTCTAACGAATCGAATGCAAAAAAACGCATCACGATCCATCTTACTGCACAGATTTCGAGGGTAAGGCCGTTTTTAGTGCTTTATTTTCTTGACTATTAAGGCTGTTCCAAACAGAAACTACACAAGGCGCGATATTGTGATAACAATATCCCATAAAAACATGAATCCTGACACGTTTTACAAGGTTCGTTAGTTTCGTAAATGTGCCTGTGAATGCTTCTACGTGATACTACGTTATCCCGATATGGCAAATAATGCAAGCACTTTTTATATCACGCCTGTTTGTGGAAACCTTTAAGAATTCCTAACTTTTTGAAATTAATTCAATAATTGAATGTAACTCCGCCATCCCAATACTCAGAACATGCAATCTCTATGAGTTTATGGTCCGAGCATGCGTACTTCTGACACTAAATCATTTGGAGATTTTTTTTCTTTACATCGAGTACTTATATCAAGTTTGAACTTTGGCGAGTTATTCACAAGCTCCTACTTCCCATTTAAAATTTTAGAAGCTGCAACTGCCACTCGAAGGGGTTGAATTTATGGATGAAACTTTTAAGTTGCAGAAAGTCATGGATAAAATGGACGTGTTTTTGGATTTTTTTATAAATATGCACAATAATTATTGATATACTGAATTTATTCCATTTAGCCGTTCCGCACCGTATATGTTGTATAATACCTTTCCATACGAGAGTAGCCAATATAGGAAATGTATTTCTAAAATAGTTCGACAACCACTTCTTGCCTAAAAGAAATTTGTCGTATGAACGGTTTTTTTACATATCACTTATAAATATATATTAGAAGATGATTCCCTGGATCTAGTAAAAGCTATATATCAGTGGAAAATTCTAAGAATTTATAAGAATTCTACTGTTGTTACGCAACGTACGAAATCATGGTCCTCTTTGGATATACGTAAACCTAAACAATTTGATTCGTCTTCAAGGAAACCCAGTACCTACTTCTGCAAGCCATAATCGACAGGGCAGGACTGATGGGCCTATGGAAGCAAAGGTTAGATCCTTACTTGGTTTCGAGAAGAAGGTGACGTCGGTTTTGTTCCACCTGTCGGAGAATTTTTGTAATCTCAAGGTTGACGATGTTAAGCAGCGCTATCATTCCCCCATGGAAGAGCTTTCTGAGTATCCGGTTTCCAATCTGGTCACATCCGCGTGCTTTGCGGGAGTTGAGGCGTCGCAAGATACCTTCCACCTCCTCGGGCGTCGTTGACCTGAAGTCGTCCCTGTCGGGTTTACCTCGATAACGCCATACACGTCGTTCCACATTGGCAGTGTGCTCCTCGTCCTCGTCGTCGAGAAGGTTTTCCATATATAGATAATCTC
This sequence comes from Anoplophora glabripennis, assembly GCF_000390285.2. Lineage (NCBI taxonomy): Eukaryota > Metazoa > Arthropoda > Insecta > Coleoptera > Cerambycidae > Anoplophora > Anoplophora glabripennis. The sequence continues at coordinate 28,933 of NW_019417351.1, read as the reverse complement.
AATCTCGCTGTGAATCGGAAGCGTCGGCTTCTTGGTGGCCCATTTCATCCTTCATAGGCTGCGGTCCTCAGGGTTTAGTGACTCCAGGTGTCACAGCTACGAAAACTGGTAGTGTTCAAAAGTGGTAGTGTTCGTCCAGGGCGGCTTTCACTCTCCGGTTCAGTTGGTTTAGGACCTGCTTATCCAGAGGGTGGGCGTCCTCGTGATTCTTCTTTTGTCACATATCTTTCCCTTATTAGGGCCGACATAAGAGGTAACTCACCTTCATAGTTGGCTTTCCTCACACAACTGTCTTAAGGCTCACGATGACCGCCTCGAGGTCCGCTACGTCACGAATGACAGGAATGGGTGCACAGGTTCTTTGCATTTCTGCGCGGATCGCTCCGCCTTTTGACCACGCTTTTCTCGCCACGCCACTTATCTTCTAGGGTTAGGAGAATGGGGCACAGGTCGGTCCCGCCATCGGTATTGCCTTAAGCAAAGCGATATTCAAAACTGCGCCGTAGTAAATATGTCGGCCCATCGGGTCCGTACGTCCTTGTGGTCTGGCAAAAATTGCGGAAGCACCTTGCCACGCGTGGTGATGGTCGTGTTATTCCATTTAGCGTTAAAGTCCCTAATGTCTCATATCTAGAACCGAGCGCAGGTCGTGGTTTGTGAGTGGGAGTCGGGCAGGCTGGAACTATCGCGATGTCTCCGTACCGGTGCATGCGAATCGACACTGCGGCGGCATCTATGTTTTCCAGCTGCGGAACCTGCAACTTATGGTGATCTATATCACTTTTCATGAGTAGGGCCATCCCCCGTGTTTGTTTCGGTCCATCCAACACACTCGGTACCCGAGTATCCTAACAGTGTATCCGTCCTCTATTTTTGACCATCACATTCACGTCTAGATGGGACAAGAACTCTTTGCGTTAAAGTTTTCGCCCCTGGAATCTATGGATATTCCAAAAGGTAACTCTGAAAGATGACATACTTCTTGGAGGGCCCATTTACTCCTGTAACAAAGATGGTGTTGTTGCGCCATCGGCGAAGCTTTCCGCCGCGGTTACCTTCGGGGGTTGCAGCGACTTATTTGTTTGATTTGAGGTTGTCTTGGCGACTTTTTTCGTGGCTTCGCTACTGTTCTTTCTCGGCCGCTGGCTAACCACGTTAACTCACCGGATGTTCCCCTCAGCAATTGATACACTTTGCGATGGTTTCTATCCTCTTAGCAGGTATCTGGGAGGTACCTCTTGGCTGTCTGTCCTCGACAGCTGTTACTTCTGATGACCCAGTCGACATTTTTTTTGTAATTATTGGCTCCTCATCGGATTCTGATGAGGTGCCCGGTTTACCTCTCTTCTTTGCCTTGATAGCTTATCCTCTAACGCGCTGAGCAGCTCCTGATGCTACTAATTTGACCTTTTTTCCAGCTCCTTGAAAGCCTTTTGAACTTGGAGCTCATTTTTGAGCTCCTCTATCATACCACCATAACATACCGCCGAGTATGGGCAAAAAGACGATAAGTTTTTGCGGCTTGAAATATAATTAAAGACGGACTTGGTATTTAGGCTTGAAAGAAAGCAGTCAAAACGCAAAATTGCGGATCTACCCCAGTTGATTAATTAAATAATCCGTTGCACTGCGACCACTGGTTATTGTCGTTGTAGCTAGAACGCAGATTAGTGTCTGGATTTTTGGTGTGAAGTGCAACAGGACTTAATAAGAAAGGCCGCACAACATTTCAGGTAAAGCGAATTGTCACATTTTGGTTTTAATGAGAGCCGTTTTTTCAAATTTGAGGAGGTGGATCTATTTACCCTTATTGCCCGCAATAACTCCATTCATTTCTAGGCTTTTTTCTTTGTGATTGTCTATGGTCGTCCATTCTGGGACCGACTTACATGACACATCGTGGAGCTAGCAGCCCCAATAATTTGATAACACCCAGTTAGAACATCGGAGATCGAGGAAACGCAACCCCAAAATTAGCACGTGGTCACTCCGTGGAGGACTACTACCCAGGATCCTTATACTACCGGACGATAAGGTCATATTTATAATTTATATCATTTTACGTTACCCGTTAGTCGTTCCAAAATTCACCCGGTGGAGCCACGCCCTTAAATGGTTGACCATTTTATTGAAAGAAGCCCTCAAATAATTTATTGCCATTTAATTTTACATTATATTTAACGCTTATACGCCTGTAAACCTCACAGTATATACTACGGGGGGCCTTCTTATTCCTCATATTAATTGTACTAAAATATATACCATTTGGTTGTAACACAAACGGGGACGTACTGGTATGATTCTGTAACCGTTTTGGGTCTAGTGCCACCCCCTATTTCCTATTCTTATTATGATCATAGCTTGACCAATCAAAGCAGGTATTAGTCATAGTTAATTGAATTTTTTCCTGTTCATTACGATAAATCTTAAAGTTACTATACTCTTTCGTTATTTTATAATTTTCGTTTAGTTATCGTAGCCTTGATGTACTCGCAGAGATAGAGACTGCACCTCCACGCCCTATCTCACTGAGCTGCCGGACTCTCTGCTAACTTTGCAACCGATCAGTCACAAATAAAAAGGCTATATATAACTAGAAGTCTCGCCCCTTTTAGTTTTTTTAGTATGCTACCATGTCCATGAGTGGGCAATCGTAGCATGTTTCCTGGCTATTTAACTGGCTTGCGCCGGTGTTGCTGCTGCTGGAATCGTATATTTCTATGGGTGTCGGCGACCGGCACATGGTGCCCTCCTCTCGGGCACTGTTCTCTGAAACAAAAATGCCGACGACCTTTCTGCCTATGGTGAGATTACATGGGTTATTAATAATGAAAAATGAAAAGAAGTCTTGTAAGATCTTAATAAAGGCAGATAGGGTTTACCTTGTAAAAGACAATTTTTCTGTGGCCTCTACTTCACCATCGCTCGTTCCAGCCCAGGCAGCGCAGCTCGCATTACCAGTCCTTGGTAAACCAACGACGTTAGCCACAACCCCGAAAATTTAGCTGAAACCGCTTAGCCTGGCAGCTACCCAGTCGTCCATTCGGAACCAGGAATGATTTTTATTTTAAGCATTGTACCTTTTTGTGTACAGGTATGTATTTGATATGGATTTTTTTACCGTTATATATATTTTAAGAGAAGATGCAGAATAACTTTTTTGATATTTGAATAAATTTTATGTTCACATAGTAGACTTCAATGAGACTCTCGGGAGCCTAGGGATTTCGCCTTCCGGACTTGCCTGTGGGCAGAGGCAAATTCCGCTGGTATTTTCTGATTGTTCAGTAGAGTTTGAGCTAAGTCAAGATTCCTGTAAAAAGGGAGCAACCGTCGTTCATCGACAGGAAGTGCGGCGGTTACCTCGGGCGCCAGTTTCTGTTTACAGTGCAGAAACACCACTACTCAGCCAGCTACGGTGAAGACACAGTATGCCAGGAGTCTAGACAGGGTCAGACTTCACACAGGAATAAAATTCAAACTAGATAAATATATACATTTATTAAGCATTACTCTATTATACATATACAGTCCTACACTACTACTATAAAGCTAGGATTAGACGATGACTATGTCATGTGTAAGTGATGACTACTGGAAACGGTAAAACAATGTTACGGTGTTAAGCGGCAACCTAACAAAAGGCAAAGCATAACAGAGTTAGTGAAACGGTAACAAACAAGTAGATATTACGGCAAACAGGGTGCATATACCAGGAGTAAGGAAGCGATCAAGAGAGCAAAAGCAAAGCTATATTTACCTCGCTACTATCTCTACATAAAAAAATACAACATTAATAGCAGGGCTTCTCAGGTTGGCGTGCGGCTGGCAGGGATAAACCTTTTACTCACTTAATCTCCTGGGCACGACTGTTCTGGTCAAGCAGTAGTTAGAAACTAACTTTAAGTCAGAATTACCTTCCAGGCCTCCGGTCAACTCAGCAGAGTTGCGCATTAGGTTTGCGCGGAACTTACTTATTTCGTTGGCTAGATGGTCGCTGGACAGGACTGCTCGCTCTGCTGGTCATTCAGGAACTTAAACTGCAGGTCTTCCTGGACTGGACTTAGAAGAATTTCTCCAATAGGCAATCTCCTTGGTGCTGAGCTGCTGACGGACTGGACTACTCGCTGCGACGGGTGAATATCAACAGAACTCCTAATTCAGCTCAACTCCCAATCGTCCATAGCGATTGATGGCGGCTCCGCAGTCTTCACAAGGTGGACTTGGAAGAATTTACTTACTCCAAATGGCGACCTGCTGGTGCTAGTGACGGATTACACCGCTCTCGCTGGCTGATAGCTGTATACTGCTCTTTAGTGGTGGGCAAGATCCGCATCATACGTATAAATCATGCGGATCTCTAGTGGGAATCGATTCATGCAGATCCCGATGCAAAAATAATTTCGTATGTTTCGCACTTAGATTAGGAAATTCCTAATTTAGATTAGGAAATTCCTGATCTAAGGTTTCGCATCACCTCATCAATGTGAGTTGAGACTGAAGTGAAGTGAATCGGTTCGGTATCAAATGAGTAAGTGGGAGGCACGCATATTGGGAATCGATTCATATGTGTACCGGTATAAGAATAATTTCGTATGTTCGCATCACCGCATCAATGCGAATTGGGAATGAATCGATCTCAACTGATTCTCGTGTCCGATACAGGTCGATGAGATACCATGCATTAGAAACAGTTTAGTGCATAGGGAACTAAATATTGAAATGATTTATATGCAATTGTGAAGTCTGAAACAAACTTATAATGTAAAAATAGTCACAGTGGTGTGTATTTCGTATTTAAATGTTGAATCCTTGACCAAAAATAAATTTAAAGATTAATTAATTTAAATTGAAAATAATTTCATGCTTTCTCAATTTGAGTTCAAATATTGCTTCGTTTCTGCTGAAGTTCATGGTTCTACTAAAAAATGAATTTATAGAAGATTGCAAAAAATTTGCAAATCTTGCTTTGGCATATTGACAGGTACCTCGCCTTAAATTAATTTATAAATTAATAAATAAAACATAAAAGCAATTTGTGCTTTGACTGCTGCTGTACTTTGTAAAAAGAGAATTTGAAACAAGTAATGCGATAGTTCTTTCTTATATTGGAATTTAATTAGAAAATATACGAGACAGTGTGATTCAAGATACAATATATGAAACGGGAATGAGTGAGCGACAAGCGCACACATTTACAAAATGTACAAGTACAAACTGTACTTGTATGTACAGCCGCACTGAATACGATTCCCTGATGCGGATCTTTATGTTGATACAGTTCGCATCATGCAGATCATTAAAAAGATCCGTATTGCCCATCTCTACTGCTCGTAGACTCTATGTCGCTAGACAGGCAAGTGCGCCAGCGATTTAGCGCTCATGCCCACCGTATCGGGTAAATTTAGACGGTGTCAAAAATGGAATCGGCGGTCCGGTATTATCCATTTATTTAAATAAAATAGAAAAACACCAACGCGGGGTGTCTCAGAACCCTGTCCGAAAATCACTGTGCCTATCAGAGACTGGCTGTAGTTGCGCACTTTGTTTTAAAATTTATCATCTTTTATTTACCTCAAATCATACACAAACAGAAGAACAAAAATAGACTTCAACACATCAATTGAATATATTAAATTAGTGCAACGAAGTAACCAGCGCCATAAAGTACCTACGGTACTAAAGATTTTGTTTTCAAACAAATTTAGCTCGCTGTGTTTACCGCACTTTGAACTTATAAGACGAGCCATCATTATTGTCGTCCTGGCTACCCAACGTCGCGTAGATTCAAAAGGACGGTTCATTATTTTTGGTTTTAGATAATACAGCTTAAAATAAATAATTGTTTAGAATACTCGATGTAGTGTTTCCCATATTTTGCACTTCATTTACAGTCGTTTTTTGAAGATAGAAGAAAATGTTGAAGATAAAAGTTGTACTAATTTTCCTAATGCACGAGAATTTTGTATCAATAGGTGTTAATATAATTACACTCTTGTCATTTATATAGAACACCTATATTCCTCCGATGTTAGAACACTATCTTACTATTATAGTTGTGCAAAACCGTACTTATCTTATCAACTTCGACGTCACCTGCTACATGGGTGTTGTATAACAATGAAAAAGTAATATTGACGGTTGGTAAAAGAAAGTGCAAAAAAGAAAAGAAAACGTTTAGGGGGGACATTTTCTGGAAGGAAGCTAGTTAGTTGAAGACTGGCAGTTGAAGTGAGTGCCGCGAGTAGTGAAAAGTAAGACCGTGGGTGTAGTGTGAAAAACGATAGAAGTAGTGAAACAATAAACGTGTTTAACTGGGATTAGGTAGTAGGTAATATCCTTTAAGTACTTTGTTGTTAATTGTTCTATGTAATCTTATGATTGTGATGTTTATAGATGTTTCATGATAATAATTCTTTGTATGTTTAGCTTCCATTGCTTTATGCTCAAGGGCATATATTTTTCTAAGGTAAAATTGTTATAATTATTATTAACGATTGCTCATTATTTATTTCATGTTAAAATATATATATCGTCGTGGGCGCCCCCGACTTTACAATAATGACTCCTTTGTTTTACAGCTAACTTGTTTTTGTAATGATGACGTTGTTCGTAAAATATAGATGTCTCATGATAATAATTCTGTATATGTTTAGCCTTCATTGTCTTACGCTTAGGGGCGTATATTTTTCTAATATAAAATTGTTACAATTATTATTTAAGGTTGTTCATTATTTATGACATGTTCAAATATGTATTTTGTCGAGACCGCCCAGATAGTGCAATAACGACTTCTTTATTTCACATTTAACTTGTTTTAAACAAGATCATGTTGTTCTTTGATTTCTTGTGTCCACTTTATGTCACACGTCTATACGAGCCTTGTTGCAGTTACTAACATTTTCGCCCGTGCGGAATGAATCTGGATTACGCTGGATAGCCTCCCGTATGGGACTCCAGTGTTAAGAAGGACCTTCCGAAATCTCAACTTTAGCTGAGTAGCCTCCCGTATGATGGGACCTCAGTACCTTCCGGCTCTGCCGGCTAACTAACACCAAATCTCTCCAGTTTTACTTGGAAGTGTGTATGACTAATATGGGGTTAACAGATGACATTTAGTGACACATTAAATGAGACAGGACTTATTTATCATTAGCAAAGGTTCTTAATTTATGCCTTTGATTAGCGGTTGTTTTGTATTTATATTTGGGTGGTAAGAGCAACGATCGTGGGTTTCTCTGCCATGCTCTTTCCCCACAGGAGCTCTAGGTGAGCCTGGCACTCTCTTTTATGTTTAATGGTTGTTAATGTTTTTGTTGTTCTTTCTATTTGTCACATGTTTAATTTGAATTGTATGTAAATAAAGGTTAGGTGTATTTACTCTGCTTTTGTTTTATATCATTAAACCATACATCCCCTCTACAAAGTTAGTAGCCAGTGCCTTCCGGTCAATTAAAAAATAGAAACATACAACGTAGGGATTCCTTAGACGATCACATATTTTTGGCCACAACTACGTTTACTTATTTTTTGTCGAACCTAGGGTTGTTATACTACATAGTGGTGGCTGTATACCTACCCTAATACAAAGGATAGGCATATTAAACTGTAGTATACATAGTCATAACTATATGTTATGAAGGTGTTCTATCCAAATACATGATGTAAAATTATAATTTGTTTTTCTTATAGCTCCGTTTGGAAATCACATATTTCTTTTAAAACCGTAAAATTTTTGTTAGTTAATTTGTAAATATATATTTGTAATTTTTGTTTCTAACAACGACAGGAAACCGTAAATTAAAGTTAGGACCGTTTGTTGTACATTTTGTAAATATATTTAATTTACTAAACCTGATTTTTACTCTAATACCAGTTGAAAACGCACATTTTGTATGAGACCGTTTTATTGAACTGTTGATAATCTAGTTATTCAGTCTTTAAATATGTTCAAGTTATTTAATATTGGGTATAAGTAGTATAAATTGACAACATTTTGTTTGTAAAGGTTTTAGAATTATTGTAACGATAAATCTAGTTCAGGAAACATAGGTGTATTTCTTACAAACCAAACCTAAATATTACAATACTAAACGTTTCATTTCCGATCAGGAACTTTTTCAAAAGATTTTTAATTAATTAAACATTATAACAGATGTTTAGATGACCCACGGCGCAGTCATTAACGGCAACGCGATGCTTGAGGGAGAAGATAGTGATGGGCAGAATCGAGTATTTTTAAGAATCGAGAACTCGGTTCTCGAATACTTTTAAGAATCGAGTGATTATCCGAGACCGAGAACCGAGTAGGTACCGGATAGAAGAATAGACCCACTGAGAACCGAGACCGAATGAGTAGGTATCCGAGAACACAGGACCCGAGAACAGCAGCAATGCAGAATCGGTGCGAGACCGAGATCGAGAACCGAGTACGAGATAGAAGACTAGACCCACCGAGAACCGAGACCGAATGAGTAGGTATCCGAGAACACAGGACTCGAGTCCTGTTCTCGAGAACAGCGGCAATGCAGAATCGGTGTATGTTGGCGACACGGTGTGGATTCAAATACATCATCGGGATATTCTTATTTCGCATAACTCAACTTTGTTCTTGTACTCGCATCAACGGTTAGCTTAGCAGTTAGTAATTAAGGTAAGCCTCGCAACGAACGAAGTATGTGATTTGTTTTACGGAGCATTTTCCGTTATTAAATATTAATGTTTTTAGTTATTTTATAATTATTGACTTATTATTTTTAAAATGAAGCTGCTAATCATTAGTTTGGAATTTTATTTTAAAAAAAGTAATGATAAGAAATATGCAATATGATCACTGTGCAAAAAGAAGTTTAAATTATTTGGCAATACAACAAATCTTAAAAACATTCAATTTTTGGCCTCTAAAGCACATCCGCCTAGTGTCGTCTAGTCCATCTGTCTGCCTGTCGTAAGGGATACTCGAATACTTGAATGCATATCGATTCTTGCATTCGAATGGTCCCATCACTAGAGAAGAGCCAATTGAATCAGTTAATAAAGAACCACCGGCGAGTCGCCACGTGTTTTCTGTGTGAATATTATATTTTCCATAACTAGACTTGTAACTTTGTAACCCTAAATAAATAAAGATCATGCAAACGGCATAACATATTATTTTGTAGTCAGTTATTAAAAACCAAAAACAACCAATTCCATATAGATATGAAAACGAATTATTTAAAAACCAAAACTGCATCATTAGAATTTTGTTTTTCTTTTTCATTTTACATTTAATTTTATTGTTAACTTAGATTTATATGTGAATATATTAATTTTGAGAATCACGATAAAAACGTGTGGATAACGGTACTGATATAGATTCGATATCAACTGAATACCCTGTATAAGAATATTACATTTTTATTTATTAATTACCATGAAATAAAACAAATACAACAAAATAAAATTTAAACGATTAATTAGTGACGTTTACATGATCTTTACAATTTTGATAATCTTTATAAGAATATTTTATAGATATAGTATAGGTACACTTTTTTACACATTAACTGTATTTTTGTATTGATTTTATGCACACCTTGTAAATGTTAAATGATTCTTTATCAATAAAAATAAATGAATTTCTTATTCATTTTCTGTAAGTAGGTATATTTTGCATCCACATTTCGTTCTTTCTAGCTGTGTGGCAAAAAATAAATTAAAATTACCTATGCATGCGATTCTATATTATAAAAAACATCGACCTATGGGGGAACAAAATACACAGTTGTACTCTAGGAATATTGCTCGTCTCCAGCGTGTAATCTAATAGTTAACCTAAACAGACGAGTTAAATGCACATCTGGAATTCTTTCAAACAGTAGTAAGCAGTACGGAAGAACATCTGGCTGAATATTCTAATTGTTTTCTCGTTTCCGTCTTTCTCTAGTTAGACGTATACCATTTTTATTATTTTGTCTGTAGTTTCTGCATACGATAACTATTTATTAGTCAGTTTTTTAATAGTTTGTTGTTCTAAATAATAAAATATTGTATGTACCTATACCTGGTATAACTGAATGCAGAAATAATCAGGGTTACTTATTATTAAATTATTATTCTTTAGTTTTTAATTTACATTTACATTTACATTTACATTTACAATCGAATGAAATAATTGAACTGTTATGTTTTATATTTTACAATCCTGATTTTAATTTACCAACCACGTTCTCTTTTATGTTACTTTAGGGTAGTAATTGTCATGCACCTACTTATAACCTCAAATAAAGTTAAATCTATCTAATTAGATGAAATTAAAACTTAGATATCGACATACTTTATTACATTCTAAACATATTTAAATAATAAAGTAACAACAAAATAAATAAAAAAAACAACTCATTTTTTAAAAAAAACATGGCAAGAAAAATATCAAGAATGTAGTTATTAAAGCTTGTCAAATAAAAATCATATAAATTTATTCAAAGATTGTAAATGTAAAGAACATTTTTTTTTCTGAGCAACAGTACAACAGGTAAGTTTTACTAAAAGTAAATTGTTATTCTAAGAGGGATGTCAACGGGACCGAAACAAATAGTGTAGGTAAGTGTTATTATTTACCTAAATAAGTCACATTTGGAACATACCTAACTTTCTAAATTAATAGTTTAATGAAAACCCCAAAAGATGAAAGACCATATTTAGCAATTACTTAGGCCACAGCGCAAAAAATAATCAGAAGTCACGAGCCAAGATAGTCACCAACTTAAAAATCAGGAATAAATGTATTAAATCATTTTTTATATATAAATTTGATGAAATGGAACTTTTTAGAAACAAAAATTGTAATTTTTCAAAAAGAACAAGATAAATTATTGTTTCAACAACACGCAAATTGAAGGTAGATACGTTGAGTAAGATTGCGAAACAAAATAGTAAACAAGTTGATGAAGTAGAAATATACGCAATTTTTTAATACTCTGAAGAAAATTATCACAATAGAGCTACCAAAATCACGAGGACATTGCCTATCTGTCTAAATTATCTATATTTAAATACTATTTTATGCTGGGTTATATTAACAGCTAGACAAACTCGTACAAGAGTTTTTCGAAAACTGTCATTAAAAGTTGACACTTTATATATACAGGGTGTATTTAAATGGAGGGGCACAAATGATACCAAAGATTCGTTGGGTGAAAATATGTCGATTTAACCTAACATACCTATTTCTCATGTCGCATAATAAAAAAGATACAGGGTGTCAAAGTAAAAAATAAAAAATGTTTTTTCCTTAATAATTTCTATAATGATGGGAAAAATAATATAATAATGATTTTTGAATGTCGAGTACGAGGCGCCCTCTGTAGACAACGTTATGCATTGAATATGTAGTAACTTTTTTGCGAACCCCCGTATACAGCTTTTAGTAACAAAATATGAAATATTGAACTTTTTTTAACAAAAAACTTATTGAAAATGGCTAAAGTCAACCGTTGATGAGATATTTTTAATTTCATAAATTAGTGTTACGGATTTATACCTCCACGAATACCAAGGTACCTACAAACAGACACTTTTGTTAATAACGAGCGTTCAAATAAAAACGTGGTCGAAGTTGGCTCTGACACATTGGACGTAGAGAGTAGCTTATAGCGAGCAACTTAACCTCATTTCTCAACGAGCTGTATAGCAGCTGTCAGTTTCAATAACGTTAATGACTATATAACTTTATTTTAAAGAATAATCGTGATAACAATAACAAACAATTAAAGGAGCTGCGGAAAGTGTCCCCCTCCTTGTTATAACAATAAATTAAAGCAGCTGCTGAAAGTGTCCCCCTCCTTGTTCCAAGCACTTTTCACACCTGTTCCTCAAAGAATTAAAGACATTTTCTAAGATGCTCGGGGTATTGTTAATTTCACGAATCTTGTCTATAAGTCGAGCCTGCAGATGGTTTAAATCAGGAATAGGCAGTTCAAAAATAGTGTTTTTAAGGTAAGGCCACAAAAAGAAATCACACGGCGTAATATCACATGACCTCGGTGGAAATTCATGTTCAGCATTGAGACTTATT
>NW_019417351.1:0-13757 GCF_000390285.2 Anoplophora glabripennis | reverse complement strand
TTAGGAATAGTGATACAGTTAAAAAGTGGATTAACTGATCCACTTTTACCTCATTATCTTCATATAATGTTTGCTCACACATCGTCTTACAATTAGATAGCATATTATAAGTACATTTCAGTTAAAACTTTTTCGTTATATTCGGTTTGATGTTAAAAAATAATTTGAAGAGTAACACATTTAAAGCGGCAAAATTTTGACGTTAAAATGACATTTTATTTTGAGGATGGGGGAAATAATATAATCTAATAAGTTATCATCAGAGACAACTGTACTTGGTCGTTATTTTCAGAAAGATGCGAAAAGTATAAACATGTTGGTATCATCATAACTTCTTTCCTACCTATGAAATTTAATTTTTTCTCCACTTAAAACGTCTCTTTACGCAATTTATCGCAGAACACGATTACACCATATTTAGTTTTTACGAATCTTTCACATACACTAACTAAATCGCACAAAAATTCAAGAAATCAATCAATAATATCAATACATGACATTTACTTCAAAGTTTGTTTACGGCATTTTGTACCGGTATACCCGTATACCATCCTTTGTTTTACCGGTATTTGCCTCAACTAGCTTCATCTGCCTTCACACATCAGCGCGATTGACCTCTCTTTCTAGGGCCACTCCATAGTTTACTAGGTCTATGCCTCACGTACTTATTAGTTGTGTATCTGTATTTTAAAATTCGACCAAAAGGGGGCACAGGAATCAATTGAGACAACATTGTTTTTCCTGTTTTAAATTTACTCTACTCTTTTTGCGTATTATTTTGGCATGTGTGAATACACTTGTTGCATAATTTCTATTTAATTATTTTTCGGTGTCTTTATTAAAAAACACTTTTCTTGTGCATGTGAAATTATTTAAACCCAGCATAAAGAAATCTCATGAAATAACAGTTCAGGTGAAAAATATTGCAAAATATTTATTTGTTGTTGGTTTAATAATAATTATTAGAAAAAAAGAGCAAAACAACTAAAATCAAGAGTCACTTAACAACAGTCAATAGATAATTTAAGAGAAACAATTGGCTGATAATAAAATAAACAATATTTTTGAAAAGATATTTTCGTAGTAATTTCCATTTTTCTGTAAGCATAGTTTAATTCTACGATTAAAATTACGACGAACTCTTGAAAAAATATGTATATCATTCTTTACTTCCTCAGCTGCTGCAAAAATTCTTTGACGAAGCATCTCCACACTATCAACAGGGTTGGAATAAACAACAATTTTTAAGTGACCCCATAAAAAATAGTCCATGGGTCTGAGATCCGGTGACCGCGCAGGCCATTTGACTGGTGCATCGTTCTCTCGACCTATCCATCTCCCAGGAAAATTTAAATTTAACCATGGTCTAACAGCTAATGTACTATGAGCAGGAGCTCCGTCATGTGCGTACCACATGTTTTCACGGATAGCTAGTAGCACGTCTTCAAGCAATATTGAGAGTTGCTTATTTAAAAATATCAAATATTCGGCTCCGCCGAGACGCCGAGGAGAATAAAAGAACCAATAGATAATCTCCTACAATTCCTGCCCATACTTTAAACTAAAATTATGTTGAAATTTGGATGTACAAACTTGATGAGGATTTTCGTCAGACCATGAGTGATTATTGTGATGGTTCACTAAACAATGTCTTTGAAATGACGCTTCATCACCAAACAAAATACTGAAATATTTCTGTTTTCCCTTGAAATGTTCATATATCATTGACAAAAATCTATCCTGTTAGGTAAATTTGCAGCAGTCAATTCTTGCACAGGTTGTAGATGGTAGGGGTATAAAAGGTTATCATTCGCAATTTTCCAAATCGTGGTATGTGAAACGTTGTACTGTGTCGCCAATTTTCTGATACTAGTTTCAGAATTCTGATCTTGTAAATTGCCAAGGACAGCTGCTTCAAGTTCTACATCGCGAATAAGACGTCTTCTGCCAGTACCTTTAGGATGAGCTTGAATGTGTCCGTTTCCTCTAAGTCTTCTTTCTACCGCCGCAAAAGTTTTTCTATCAAGAACACGACAATTTTGGGATAAATGGCATGCCGCATGATAAAGTCGTAGAGCAGCAGCACAATTCGTGTAACGTCCAAAAAATACTTGCAACATATCAACATACTCGTCATTAGTATACATAATTTGTTATTTTATTCAATTCCAAAACTATTTAATATCTAGGACGCAAGTAATAAATAATGACTAAAATCAATTAACACTTTAAACTAATATATCAAAATTGCAATTTACGAGCATTATCAAACGACATTTACCTACTTGATTTTTTTATTTATTTAAGCAACTCGAACTTTGGTATTCATGGAGGTATAAATCCCTAACAATAATTTATGAAATTAAAAATATCTCCTCAACGGTTGGCTTTATCCATTTTCAATAAGTATACCTTTTTTGTTCAAAAATGTTCAATATTTCATATTTTATATAGGTATGTTAAGTTAAATCGACTTATTTTCATCCAAGGAATCTCTGGTATCATTTATGCCCCTCTATTTAAATGCACCGGTATATTTATATACAGAGTGTTTGGAAAAGTTGGTACAAAAATTAAGGAGGTGACAGTAAAGCCAAAAATAATAAAAAAAGTTCCTATAAACATTGGTCCTCCAGAGCATCGTTACTGGGATATGGCCCTCCAAAGGGGTCTTATTATTTGGACATTTTTTAAAATAACTTTCTTTCTTATTAAGATGATGGAATGAAAATTGTAGGTAATAATCATACCATCTACATCATAAGTTTCATCAAAATCGGTTATAAATAAGGATAGTTTTCTAACTACCTTTAACAGAAATTTTTAAAATTTTTATTATTCCTTTTAATTATCAAGCAAATAACAGTATTTTTTAATGCATTAGACTTTTTTGAAGAAAAAATGCCCCTACTTTTTTTTCCGAATTCTGCGTAGTTTAGTCAGAAATGATTATTTTTTAAATAATGTATGGCTCAGAACAGCAATTTTTTTTTAACATTTTCACATAGGCAGTTTCATGGTGGCAGTTTCATTGTAATGATACTAATGATTGTCACTTTCGCCTGCTATCATTTAGATTTTTACGTTTCTTAGTTGCGATCTTTGTGCTTGACTGCATTTCATTCGATTTTTTACAACCATGAACCATCATGCTTTTACCACAGCCTAGATCGTCTATCTAGGCTGTGCTTTTATTAACCGTGAATATGCAGACATGCATTTTATTTATGGTTTCTGTAATGGAAATAGTATCGGAAAATAGTATCGAAATAGTATGGAAAAGAGTATCGGCAACATTTCCCTGATAGAAGGCAACCTTCTGGACGATTTTTTGGGAAAATTCATGCAAGAACGATGGAATCAGGAGCCCTAACTCCAAGATATCGTGAATTTGGCCGTCCAAGGAGGGCGTAGGCATGATTTAGACGAAGTAATTTTAGGATTTTTTTAACGTAATCCTACTGCGAGTGTAAGAAGAGCGTCTGCTCATGATGGTTCATGGTTGCAAAAAAATCGAATGAAAAGTCAAGCACAAAGATCACAACTAAGAAAATAAAGAAACGTAAGAATAAATGATAGCACGCGAAACTGACAATCATTAGTATCATTATAACTGTTACCATGAAAGATGCCTACTATGCGAAAATGATAAAAAAGTACTGTTCTGAGTCATACATTATTTAAAAAATAATAATTTCTGACTAAACTACGCAGAATTCGAAAAAAAAGTAGGGACATTTTTTCATCAAAAAAGTCTAATTCATTAAAAAATAATATTATTTGCTTGATAATTCAAAGGAATAAAAAAAAATCGAAAAATTTTTGTTAAAGGTAATTACAGAACTATCCTAATTTATAATCGATTTTGATTAAACTTATGATACTTAAAGACTCTTATGGTATGATTATTACCTACAATTTTTCGCCAATGTCTGAAAGGCATTGGTAGAAATTGCACCTCGGGTGTCGAATGCGGTTAATTCCAAGAAAATGATACAGGGGTCTTCTTGGAATTCTAACTAAACAAATATCGTACGGACTGTATAAATGATAGAATCAGTTCACCAATTTATTTATTATTATCAACAAAAACATAAATTTTAACAATCTTTAATAATCAATTTAATTTACAATCAATTTAACAGTTAATAATTTCTTTTAACGTTTAAATTTAAAGTCGTAATTTTACAACTGTGAAAATTGTCTCCCCTCGAGGATGGTAAGTCGCTCACTGCAATAGTTTCTTAATTAAGGCACTGGGTAATTATTGAAGAAGCAGGTATGATACTATTAGAAACTTCAATTTTCTTCAATTAATTCCTAAATACAGGGTGTTTCTGAAATAAGTGCGTTCTTTGAAAAGAGTGAAAGAGGGCACGAAAATGGGCAACTGTTATTGAGCAAATGATAGTCTAAAACATATTTAAATTTAAAAAAAATTTTCACATGAAGGTTTAAAAAATTTTAAAGCCATCCGTGGTATGGCAGCCAGCTGTACCTTGGATATCGAGGTTGCTGTGGCGCCGCAGTGCGAAAGCGCTGATGGCGGTTTCGACGGTTTTTTTGTGTTACAAAATGCTGAAATTTATTCAAATCTCGTTTAAAAGTAACAAAAAAATAAACGAATTGCTTTACCAACAGACGATATGCTCTACAAAAATTGTTCAAAGTTGTTTCCATGTGCTAATAAACATGCTTCCAGACGACGGTCAAAATTAGTTCTCATACGTGCAAATACTCCCGGTATTTGTCGAATTTCATTAGCTGCAGCAAAAATACACTGTTGAAGATCTGCTGCATTGACAACAAGCGTTCAGTACACATTTTATTTCATACGCCCCCAAACAAAACAGTCCAGAGAGTTCATATCCGGACTTCATGTGACCAATGTACATTATTTCGTTATTTCGTCCTATTCACCTTTCCGGAAAGTTGGTACGTAAAAATTCACAAACTGCAAGAGAAACATGGGGAGGGGACCATCATGCATCAAGAACATTTTGGCACGGATATATAAAGGGACGTCTTCTAACAAATCCGGTAAGGCGTTTGTTAAAATCTCTAAATAAGCAGCACCATATAAATGTACGCCACTATCGGACCGAGTAATCACACCATCACACCACATTACATCACCAAAAACACCACATCACACATTCACTGAAAACGTTGCTGGAATCGAGATCTCTGTACAACATGAGGATTTGCATCATACAAATAGTGAATGTTGTGAAAATTGAGTAAGATGCCATCTTTAGTAAAACAACATTCATCCGTAAAAAGCACCTTGCTTGTAGAAATCCGGATTTTGTGCTATTTGATGGCAAAATTCCACACGAGGCTGAAATCATTGTTATTTAATGCCTGAACCCTTTGTACATGATATGGGTGTAATAATTGTTCCCATAGTACACGCCACACGGTACTGTTATATACATCCACTTCTCGACCAATGTCGCGAGTACTGCGCCTCGGATCTTCCTCAACGAGGTTTATGATGTTTTCTTCGTTGTCGAAAACATGTTGCGGCCTTTCCCGTCCACGACCTTTATATGTCAGACGGACATTCCCGGTATCCCGTAACCTTTGAACTGCCTTTTGCACTGTTCTACTGTTAGGTTGTCGTCTGTTACGGTAACTGACCGCATACTAACAAGTCTCATTTAAGTTGTAGGTACTGACGTTCTTCGTACATTAACACCATATCTGCTAGTTCCTGATTAGAAGACATTTTATAGGCCGGCTAAGTAATACTGCAACACACAACTAAATAACACAAGACATACTGACCTACCATCAGATTTGTGGAAGTCACGTGGAACGTCAACCAGTTAAAGAAGCGCTTCACGCATGTAGTAAGTCCGAATCAGTCTGGCTATGCACGTGCACAACATGCACAGAGTCGGATTACATTTATGGTAAATTTTCTTAATTAATTTTCTCGAAAACAGAAGCTTAATAAAAGTTGTTCATTTTAGTGCCCTCTATCACACTTTTCAAGAACGTATTTATTTCAGAACACTCCAAAATCAGCCTGCAGTGTAGCAGATGATCTTCGGAAGCAATAACCAGTAATCTGCTTCCGGTAATTTTAAATATGTTGCAATTTCTTTTGGAGTATTTCAATTTTATTTTAAATATTTGTTAAATCTTTAACAGCGTCATAATGTGCGCACCATCTTGTTGTGTTTAATGTTTTTAAAGTAAAGTCAAGCTTTCCAATGTTTGTTAATATACTTCATCTGTGAGGTGATGCAGAAAAATAAACATTAAGTTTTTGCAGAATTCCAATATATTAACAATTTCTGGTGTTAGCTTTACTGCTTCTACCCAAACCAAATTTAAGGAATGGTCTGAACAGGGTACAAAGTCTGCAAAATGGTTACTGGTTTTAAATTGTGCCTGGAGTTCATTGTACCGTCCACTCATATTGGTTGCATTATCATACGATTGTCCCCGAATATTTTCCAATGGAATCAGATAGAAAAAAAGTTATTTATTTATTTTTTATTGGTAGAAACGTTAGAAACCTCTCGTATGGGTTTCCTTGATAACAGTATCTAACAATGATGGCAAGTTGGTCGATGTGTACTAAATCAGGAGTAGAATCTATTATAAAAGAGTAGTATTTAACATCTTTGTTTATTTCTTCCACTATACTATTTAACGGTTCGGCTCCCATTATTTGAACTACTTCTTCATATACTGTTTTTGATACATACTGACATTTTTTTAATGTTCCTGAAGAAATGGATCAAATTAGGAAATAAGGTCGATGATACCCATGAAATTTCCATTGTGGGGAGAACCCCATATTTCTTCGTGACCTTTAACAGCCAAGCCTCTTCAAAATACAGATACTACCCTCAACAAAACTTGATACTCAATTTCCTTTTTAGTTTCTTTCACTATCTCTTGGTTAATAGTTGATTAATTTTGCTTTCAAGTAATCCATATAACAACTGATAACTTATGTTCTTTCGATTCTTGGTTCTTTTACATTCTACGTACATACGTTCTTTATGTAAGACAGTAAACACAATCTTTACTGGGGGAATAACACAGCCACAATGTTTTTATCTTCTACTCATTCTTTAACACTTTTTCAAAGGACTTGTTTGAAAATTTTCATTTCTGTTTTATTATATTTATTTCAGATTCTGGGTAATTATTGTCCTCATTATAATTTTGAAAATATAAGGCTTCATTCATTAAGCAGAAATTTAAAAAAATATCAAAATACTCTGGTCGCAAACCCAAATCACTGTTCACATAAAACTCATCAAATTTTTCACTCAAACTGAAAAGTGCACTTTCTGATTCATATTCTTTGCCCTCCCTCTCATTTAAATCGGAGATTTCTTTGTTTGTATTGTTTCCTCTAGAAGCTGAGGCACCCAAATCGACCGTAGTTGGATGTTCTTTTGGTTTAAAAAAGTCTGTAAGTTTTGGTTATTTATTTATTTTTCTTTACCTCTCCTTTATTCCTTTAATTTTCTTTTCTGGGCACCGTTTAAATATTGACGCTCTGACACGATAACGAAACTAAAACAAATTTATATTTTCTATTAACTTCTAAATAAATTAATATGAAAAATTGAAAATTATTATTCACCTAAAAGTTCTGATCTAAAAATTGCCGGTCTCGCCACAGTCGAAGTGCTTCTTTCTTACCACATAGAAATATTGTGTTTCTTACATACACATTCACTGTTCACTAAAAAAATAAATGTTTACATAACACACGCTTGTGCACTACGCCGTCACGTTGCTACGGTTTAGATATGTGCAAGTCGCCAAACAAGTCGCCTACGTGTAAGGTCCTTTAAAGAATTTTATAACACGATATGTAGACAGTGTCAAAAAGTACACAGGTTGAGTCATAATTAGACATACCTAATTTACAGCTTTTGATAAAAACAAAGGAATTAAGTAACTGAATATAACTTAATACCAAAACACATTATTTTTTTACCTAGAAGTCGCTAAACGAAACAGTAACTTTTATTTGTCATTTTTTTGTTATATATATTTTGAAAAAATGCGGGTGCATTTTGAAACGCCATTTTATTTGGTGTAAAAAAGTATACTTGTTGCATATAATGGACATCTGGCGGTCTAAATTGTCTCCCCCGGCATTTATAAAAATAAGCATATCTTTTAATATAAACTCTTTCCAAAATTGGACAGTAAAAGTGGTTGGTAGATAGCATCTATTTAACAATGCGAAGATGTTTGCGTCTTTGAACTGAAGGCATGTTAATCGTTTTCTGTCAAAGTAAAATTGACAAAAAGAAGACAAAAAATTGTTAAAAACCGATATGACCACACTAATAACTATTCATAATTCAAAAATTCATCATTTATTAGTAGTCAGTAGTAGGCTATAAATTTGTAAACACTTTTAAAATATAGTTGCTATAACAGTTGTTCGATTTTTTTGCATTGGTATATTTACAGAAAATGTCAAATATTTTTAAGAATTATTAAAAAAAAAGTTCCTACCCTCATACCCCTTAAAATGGGTTATAAGGAAGCTGCAGCGCCTTAAAAAGTAAATGTTCCTTTAATCTGTGAATCAAACCTTCTTTATAAATATTATGTCATAGTACCTATATCATTTATTTTCACATTGACCCAAGACAGCATTCTTCCATCCAACTATACCAGCGGAGAGGGTGAATACCTCATCACTAACTAATAAGGAGTTTTAAATTCACAAGTGCAAGTCTGCAATTTAAAATTGTTTAAATTTTCCAATTTTCAAACAGAATTTTGAAAAAATCGAAAATAAGCAACTTAAATAGAAAGAGCATTGGCCCTCGTTAAAACTATCCCTTCCAAATCATATATGAATTTATTTTCAACGGGTTTCAAAATTTTTGTCAAAAATACACCTTGTCTTACTTTTTAATTTGAATTACCTAGATTTAGTGAATAGATTTATAGGAACCTTCCAAGTTTTTTGTACTATTTTTTGAGACATTATATTTTTTACAATATGGGATAAGAATCATAGAATGATATATAATTATCGCTAGTTGTGGCCCAAAGACATATGTCAAACTTCACGAAACACAAGTTAAAAACAAAAATGACATACCTACTTCATTTCGTCCGATCTGGTGCAACCAATTTTTGTTATTTTAGACCACGAAGTAACGTAGGTAATAACTTACGGTTAAAGACTGGTCCGTGTTAAAACGAATACGAATATGTTTTTGCGAAATCGCAGGGGTACGGAATTTTTAGGGCATTATTTGTACCAAATATTTAACATTAGTGTCCTGTATTATCTTCGTCATAAATTACGTAAAATATATTATTACACTACAATCAATTTTTACGTTTTGTTTGAACTAATTTTTAACTAATTTTTACATTTTATTTATTGTTGTTAATCGTAGACTGATAGTTTTTGGAATAATTATTTATTTTCATGTTTAGAGAGTGGTATGACATATAAGCTCACTAATGTATCTGTTACTTCGAATTTTGTACTTGTGTCCACCATTTTTTTGGGTAAAAATTATATAACCACCCTAAATCGTCTTTTAATACCAAGGACGACTCTTGTTATCCATTATTTAATTTTCTTCAAAGTAGGTATTTCCATTCGGTAATAAGTATTTGCTTTAATTAGTGAAAAAATGTGTTATATTTTAAGATATTGATAAGGGGTAATATTTCAGACAGATAATCAATTATTAACGTTTTGTTAACTAAATTGATGTGACAATGCAACATGAATATAAGCTTAGAACTTCAAAATCGTGTCAAATAAAATAACTGAAAAACAGCATTGGTACAGACAACGAGAGTAGAGTTGGTCTGGCACAATTTAGTTTAGTTGGCGTCGGCTTGGCGCTTTCGATGGCGACACCGCTCATGGAGTTGAGCGGTGCGGTGTCCGGAATGGATTCCAAGAATTCTATATTGAAGTCGTTCTTTGCCGGAAATCTCTGAATGAAGCAATCACATTTTATTTTTATGTAATTGAAGGATTCTTCCAGATAAGGAAATATGTAACTACAGTGATATGGAGCTTCTTCATATATAGGTAGGTATAAGATCTTTTTGGAAAAAATATAAATACATTTTTTGAATTCTAAAAAAGGTATATGTGTCCTAATGTTTCATGTACATATTGCTACATATTTTTTGAGTGAAAATAAGAAAATCTAACTATAGATATTTCATTTCAATGTTTTAATTAAATTTTGATGTTTTCCATTTAGCTCGAAAATACCTTCTCAAATATAAATTAAAATTGGTACCTATGATACTATTTGTACATAGATATCACTTTATTACCTTCTAACCTGGAACCCTCGTATCGATAAAATACTGCGATTTTGGAACAGCCTTAAAACATAAGTTTGATTGTTCCATATATTTTTTATATAAAATGCAAGAAAAAGAATTAATATGTATATATTTCAAAGAAAAACACCTCATATGTTGTTGTTGTTGTGGTTGTTGTTGGTTGCATACTGTATCTTGTGGAGTTCCCCAAGGATCTGTCTTAGGACTATTATTATCGTTGATTTACGTGAATGATCTTCCAGAGTCCTATTTACTGATGACAGAACAGTACTTGCTAGAGGGGAATCGAAGTTGCTTGAAGGCTTTGAAAATGCAAAAGATTGGTTTACGGTCAATAAACTAAAATTAAATGAATCTAAAACTAAAAATAGGTATACTTTTCGGTTCTGATCGTTGGATTCTAGGCCAATCAATACAGCATTAAATCAGTAAATTTGCGACAAAAGTACTAGTAGCAATCGGACTGTGCCATCATATAAAAGATATATGTAGATATATGCTTATGTTTTCTACTCCAATTTACCATTAATTAATTTTTTATAAACATTTTTATATTTTATGCAAAAAACATATTTTTTAGTTTTTTGCTTATAAAACCTAAACTAACGAAGCAATCGGAATGCTATAAAGAGACAATTGTAAAGAATCGAAATACGAATAAAAGGAGAGGTCGATCTATCCGATTGTATAATTAGAAACGAAGAAAAAAATAATAATTACGCCGCCAAGTTGTAGGGGTGACCCTGTGCACAAAATTAGTGAATTATACATAATGTACTTGAAGTGTGCACAAGACAGGCGCTGTCGGGCCATTAGTTTTGGAACAATTGCAATTTTAATTTTTTGGCGCACTATTTTGCAAAATTTCGGGATGCGTTGGAGGTGGTACGATTTAAATTTTTCAGCCGTATTTTACTACATAACGCATACAGGCTGTTACAAATTTGCTTCTCACTACAGGGATCTCGGAAAGGTAAGATATACTAACTAGCAAATCCCCCTTTAGATTAGACTTTGGGGACTTTGCCCCCTTAAATGGGGGCAAAGTTGCATAATTAGGAGACCGACATTATGCCTCTAAAAAATCAATGATTAGTTTTCGAAATATTTGAAAAACCCGAAATTTTGGAAATCAATGGCATAATCAATTTTTATAAGTAACGTTTCGTCTTTCCAGAACCATCATCAACTTCATATTTTTAAATATGACCCTATAAATTTTATTACATTATTGCAAGCATTTATGACCTCCAATACTGTACTGCCCCAGCCTGAACCAGATTCAGACGTTTTGTCTTGAAAAATTCATCTTCAAAGTATTCGTTCCAAATTTATCTAATTTTTTATTTAGATTTCTATATTTATTGAATTATCGTACTCTCTAAGTGTCGTTAGATCCTGTTAAATTGAATTAAGAGCATTCGAGAAACCTAGAAATAACTATGGGCACGGGAGTAAAACTCTAATAATGATTTATTGTAATGCGTGATGGTAATAGTTTAAATGGATTTCACAGAGTCTAACGACACTTCACGATAAAAAATCTAGAATATTTTGGACGAATAACGTCTGAATCTGGTTCGGGCTGAATCTCATCACTATCCAGCTAAAAACAAGATTAGTGGCTATGAGTAAGCACAATTTGACAGTCAGAACAGAACAGAATTATCGTACACTCTAAGTGTCGTTAGACCCTGTGAAATTGAATTTTGAGCACTCGAGAAACCTAGAAGTAACTATAGGCACGAGATTAAAACTCTAATAATGTTTTATTGCAACGTGTGATGGTAATATTTTAAATAAGTAAGTGGATTTCACAAGGTCTAATGACACTTAAGAGTGTACGGTAATTCAAGAAACATAGAAATTTAAAAAAAAATTAAGATAAATTTGGAACGAATACATTGAAGATCACAAAACACACAAAAGTCTGAATCTGGTTCGAGCTGAGGCAGTATAGTATTGGGCGTCATGAAGGCTTGCAAATAACGTAATAAAATTTATAGGGTTGTATTTAAAAAAATGAAGTTGATGATGGGCCTGGAAAGACGAAACGTTACATATAAAAATTGATTATACCATTCGATAGAGGGCAAAAAGTTGCCATGGGATAGTGTTCTTTTTTTTAATATCACCTCAAACAAGGCTGAAATGAAACAAAAACGGATATTCAAAATTTCAGTTTTTTCTTCAAATATTTCGAAAACTAATCACGTTAGCCTTGATTTTTTAGAGGCATAATGTTGGTCTCCTAATTATGCAACTTTGCCCCCATTTAAGCTAGTTTGTATCTCTTACCGGTTCCGAGATCTCTGTAGTGGGAAGCGAATTTGTAAAAGCCGGTACCTATTCTAATTTTCCGATAAAATGATGCGAAATAGATGAAAAATTCCTTAAAATTTTTATTCCGACATAAATGTACTTCTATATACAGGGTGGTTTCGAGTTAATGGGCCAAAATTCATGAGTAGATTCCCCACGCAAAAATAATGCGATTTAGCCGAACTTACCTTAGTCCAAATGTTAATAGTTGAAGAGATACAGGGTGTTAAATGTAAAATATTATTTCAGTTTTTTTTTTAATTTATTTCTTAACAAATACAAATATCCTCACAAAATTTTGGGGTTTGGAGTTCTTTGGGTAGGGGAATTCAAATCTGTTCACATTTTGGTTAAAGTTCATAGAGGGCGCTAGTTGTAGTAGATTGAATGTGTTGAAAACGACATAACTTTTTTTTACTTTAAGGTATCTCATCTTTGGCATCAAATTCTTTTTTCCAACTTCTTTGACACAAAAAAGGTATACGTTATGAAAGTAGCTATCTCGCACCGTTTTCGAGATATTTGGCTTTGAAGCTTCCAATACTGTTGCATTAAATTACAATTAAGTACCTACAGGTATTATTAATTTAGCGGTAAAGTTTATTAAACATGATTCAGACCAAAATAAAATAATTGACGTTTTCCACTTGTCTTATTGCTGTCATTGTATACTAATTTCTATTAAGTTTTATTCGTACCTAATTAAAATTACATCTTAGCTTAGAATTTAAATTGTATACTCGTATACATAAATGTGTGATAGAATGCCGAGATTTTTGTTTTTGGAGTTACATGAAATCAATTGTTTTTGGAGAAACTATAAACACCTGAGAAGAACTTTAGCAGCAGGTTGTAAATGCTGCATAGTCATTTCACGTTAAGGATTTATACTTTAAAATAAGACAGTATTTTAATAAACGCGTTGATAAATGTATTGAAGTTAGAAGTGGACATTTTGAGCAATTATTATCAAAAAGATATATTTTTTACTAATTACTATTTTACTATTCATTTCAATTTTTAATTCTAAATAAACCCTTGTTTTTGACATTTCTAAATTATTTTAATTATTTCAACTATTAGCATTGGAAGTTTCAAAGCCAAATATC